>NC_080543.1:137227825-137307825 GCF_028640845.1 Ahaetulla prasina | reverse complement strand
ATCTGTGTGTAACGCGGCGTAAAGTTTGCATCTGGAGAAACGGCCGTCCAGCTTCTTTCCTTCTCCGTGAGATTTACACGGAAGCACGACATGTAAAACTATCCAGGAATACTTTTCTTCATTACCTTATTGAAAGATCTGAAAGAAAACCATCAAGATCAGCTATCTGGTACATTATGTAATATAATAGAATGGAATGGAATGGAATGGAATAGAATAGAATAGAATAGAATAGAATGGAATGGAATGGAATGGAATGGAACGGAACGGAACGGAACGGAACGGAACGGAACGGAACGGAACGGAACAGAACAGAACAGAACAGAACAGAACAGAACAGAATAGAATAGAATAGAATACAATAGAATTCTTTATTGGCCAAGTGTGATTGGACACACAAGGAATTTGTCTTCGGTACAGAAGCTCTCAGTATCCGTAGAAGCTATAAGTGATAAACCAGGATCATAGTCATGATAAAAATACATTCATCCTAAAGCATAAGATTCAGCACTTGGTGACACTATGACTTAGCGATAGTCATAGGATACTAAATAAGCCATCAACAAAATCATACTAGGAAACTAAATACAACAATATCCATCGTAAAGACATTTCAACAAGCCTGTGTTTGGCTTGGTTTCCTTGCCTGCTGTTGTGGCTGAAATACGAGCGCTGGTGGGAATTCCCATCTGAAGGAGAAATAAAAGATTTTTTTTTGTGTGAAAGTGAAGCCTCTTTGGTGCTTTTCCAAGGAATAAAATGCTGCTGTTGATTCGAGGCAAGGCCCCCCCTCCCCCTCTTGATAAACGCCAGCGAACAAAAACTATTTTGAAAACACTGAAGATTAATACTGTACAACTTGGAGGGGAGAAACAACAAGATTGCTTTATCTACAGGTCTTCAGGGTCAGTTTCTTTTAAGACTTATTTTCCAAGCGTTATCTCGGTGCTAACAATCGGCTTGGATGCCTCTGTGGCACCTTTGTGTTGGCGGAAGAAAAAATTGTGATCATCTACAAACATTTGGTTTTACTGGCAGGTGCTGTCTTTGGTGTTAGGTAGAAAACTTTATTTTTATTTTATTTTCGTCAAGCATGTATTTTATGACAGATACAGGTGTAAACATAATTATAAATACATGAAAAGGATACGAATAAAAGAAAACATTAGGACAGGGACGGGAGGCACTCTGGTGCGCTTATGCACGCCCCTTACAGACCTCTTAGGAATGGGGTGAGGTCAACAGTAGATAGTCTTAGGTTAAAGTTTTGGGGATTTGGGGAAGAAACCACAGTCAGGTAGTACATTCCAGGAGTTGACCACTCTGTTGCTGAAGTCGTATTTTCTGCAATCGAGTTTGGATCGGTTTACCATGAGTTTGAATCTATTGTGTGCTCTTGTATTGTTTGGGTTGAAGCTGAAGTATTCATTGGCTGGTAGGACATTGTAGCAGATGATTTTGTGAGCTATGCTTAGGTCAGACCGAAGACGGCGAAGTTCTAAATTGTTTAAGCCCAAAATTTGGAGTCTGGTGGCATAAGGTATTTTGTTGTGATCCCCTTCTGGCTAGAAAACTCAATGGGGAAGCCAGATTCATTTAACAACGGTGTCTCTAATTTAACAACTGCAGCGATTTTCCTTGGTGTTATGACTTTATGCAAGTCCTTCCTAAATTATTTCTGCCCTATAACAACAACGAGGTTGTATTTGGGTCTTTCTGGAGAGGGAAAGGGCAGAAGAGCCTTTCCTGGAAGACGATTCCTTGGTTCTTGTTGGTCTACTGGGAGTTGAAGTCCACAAGTCTTAAAGCTGCCGTGTTTGAAGACCTCTGGTCTACACGTTTGAACCTTCTCCATGTCTACTATCCATTTCTTAATTTGGCTTCCCCAAGTTTTGGTTCAATTTGCCATGGACAAGTCACAGTTCATAGAACTCACTGGTGTGTTATGGGACAGATGAAGGCCAACCCATCTTAAATCCAAGGTTTACAAGACAACCATCCACCCTGTTTCAATGTATGGCACTGAATGCTGGTCATCAACAACAGGGACTGAAAGCTATCTCCATGCCATGGAAATGCGAAGGCTCTGTTGGATATCGGGCACCACCCTTCTCGACCACATCACAAATGACACAATTTGACAGCATTTTGGTGTGGCACCGATTCTAGAGAAGATGAGAGAAGGCCGACTCTGCTGGTATGGACATGTCCAGAAAGCAGCACCTTCCACTGTGACCAGGACTTACCTACCAACTATTGTGTTTTCCCTAAAATAAGAGCAGGTCTTATTTTCTTTTGGGCTCCAGAATAGGGCTTATGTTCAGTCTGCAGGGGACTGAAAATAAGCCCTAGTTCATAGCACTAGGGCTTATTTTTAAGGGATGTCTTATTTTTTTCCCCAATTGGAGTTTGAGCCTCTGGTGGCTCAGCAGACTAGGTCTGTCTGTTATTAACAGCAGCTGCTTGCAATTACTGCAGGTTCAAGCCCCACCAGGCCCAAGGTTGACTCAGTCTTCCATCCTTTATAAGGTAGGTAAAATGAGGACCCAGATTGTTGGGGGCAATAAAAGTTGACTTTGTATATAATATACAAATGGATGAAGACTATTGCTTGACATAGTGTAAGCCGCCCTGAGTCTTCGGAGAAGGGTGGGATATAAATTCAAAAAAAAAAAAAGAGTACCTGGGAGGCCCACTTCTTCTGCCTCACCAGTTTACCTCAGGACCCCCATAGCCAGGCTACCCACCCCCGATACCTGCCTCACTTCCCTGAGGTAAGCCAGTGTAGGGCAACTCCACCCTCCGCCTCGCCTCATGGGCGCGGCACTACATACAACCAAATGGAATGGGCAGCCGTCTGGCTGCGTAGGTGCTTAAGTAGGGCTTATTTGGGGGATAGGGCTTATATTAGGCGCATGAGCAAAAAAAATCATGATAGGGTTTATTTTTGGGATAGGACTTATTTTCAGGGAAATATGGTAGAAGTCCACGGCGAGCGACCTTGTGGGCCTCCAAAGACACCATCAACAAAGAAATGGAAGCCGTGGGCCTGCGCCCTGGAGACGCAGCTGACCATGCAAAATGGCATTCAATGATCCAAAAAGCAGACCCTGCACCTGCAGGAATACCCTAGGAAGAGAAAGAAGAAGTCACAGTTTGTAGGACGTGGAGGAAGGAAGCTGCCAGCAGATCATTTCTTTTTGGAGAAGGGTGGGATATAAATTCAAAAAAAAAAAAAGAGTACCTGGGAGGCCCACTTCTTCTGCCTCACCAGTTTACCTCAGGACCCCCATAGCCAGGCTACCCACCCCCGATACCTGCCTCACTTCCCTGAGGTAAGCCAGTGTAGGGCAACTCCACCCTCCGCCTCGCCTCATGGGCGCGGCACTACATACAACCAAATGGAATGGGCAGCCGTCTGGCTGCGTAGGTGCTTAAGTAGGGCTTATTTGGGGGATAGGGCTTATATTAGGCGCATGAGCAAAAAAAATCATGATAGGGTTTATTTTTGGGATAGGACTTATTTTCAGGGAAATATGGTAGAAGTCCACGGCGAGCGACCTTGTGGGCCTCCAAAGACACCATCAACAAAGAAATGGAAGCCGTGGGCCTGCGCCCTGGAGACGCAGCTGACCATGCAAAATGGCATTCAATGATCCAAAAAGCAGACCCTGCACCTGCAGGAATACCCTAGGAAGAGAAAGAAGAAGTCACAGTTTGTAGGACGTGGAGGAAGGAAGCTGCCAGCAGATCATTTCTTTTTGGAGAAGGGCGTGTAGAAAGATTTTTGCATCAAGGTAGAAACTGGGATGGGCTTCCCAGGACGATCACAAAACCTGAAGACTACGAAGATAAATACGGGAGTTGAGATCCACACATCTTAAAATTGCCAAGGTTGGGAAAGTCTTAAGTTATTAATTCTTGAGCAACCTGCTTCATGCAATAAGATTTTGATTCCTATCTCCTGCAGAGCAGGGATTAAAATTTATTAAACAATTAAGTTAATTATGATTCCATCATTTTGCCTTCCACTGTGAAAAACCAAGCCTTTCCACTAACCATAGACAATATAGTGGCAGAACATGGCTGGACGACAAAGAGAGGAAGTGGGGGAAAAAACCCATAAGGAGTGATTTCCTGTTTAAGGAGCCTTTGCTCATGATCCATCCACATAATTCCCCCCTCCCCCCCAATTATATTGGATTATATTGGATAGGCAGACAAAGTTGACTCTTCCTTCCCCTTAATCTGGCACAATTCATGATTATATTTACATAGCGTAGCAGTATTGATCGACTGAACTGATAAGATTCCAAACTGCACATAAATAAGAGCTGCATTTTTTTTCTCCAGCTGATAAAAACATTTCTCTGGATGAAAGCTGAGGAATAAACCCAGACCCCAACATGCCTTTAAAATGCTGCTAAATAGACTTACAAGGGGGTTTAAATGGCATTTTTAACTACACAGTGCCACCCAGTGAATGGGGTCTGGAACTGAATAGTCAGGGGAAAAAAAGCTACATCGACCTTCTGCATTAACCGTCACATAGAATAGAATAGAATAGAATTTTTTATTGGCCAAGTGTGATTGGACACACAAGGAATTTGTCTTGGTGCATATGCTCTCAGTGTACATAAAAGAAAAGATACCTTCATCCAGGTACAACATTTACAACACAATTGATGGTCAATATATCAATATAAATCATAAGGCTTGCCAGCAACAAAGTTACAGCCATACAGTCATAACTGGGAGGAGATGGGTGATGGGAATGATGAGAAGATTAATAGTAGTGCAGATTTAGTAATAGTTTGATAGTGTTGAGAGAATTATTTGTTTAGCAGAGTGATGGCCTTCGGGGAAAAAACTGTTCTTGTGTCTAGTTGTTCTGGTGTGCAGTGCTCTACAGCGTCGTTTTGAGGGTAGGAGTTGAAACAGTTTATGTCCAGGATGCGAGAGATCTGTAAATATTTTCACGGCCCTCTTCTTGATTCGTGCAGTATACAGGTTCTCAATGGAAGGCAGGTTGGTAGCAATTATTTTTTCTGCAGTTCTAATTATCCTCTGAAGTCTGTGTCTGTCTTGTTGGGTTGCAGAACCGAACCAGACAGTTATAGAGGTGCAAATGACAGACTCAATAATTCCTCTGTAGAACTGGATCAGCAGCTCCTTGGGCAGTTTGAGCTTACTGAGTTGGCGCAGAAAGCACATTCTTTGTTGTCCTTTTTTGATGATGTTTTTGATGTTAGCTGTCCATTTTAGTTCTTGCGATATGATAGAACCTAGAAATTTAAAGGTTTCTACTATTGATACTGTGTTGTCAAGTATTGTGAGAGGTGGAAGTATGGAAGGGTTTCTCCTAAAGTCTACCACCGTTTCTATGGTTTTGAGTGTGTTCAGTCCCAGATTGTTTTGGTTGCACCACAAGGCTAGTCCAGTGGACCAAAACATCGTAAAGCAGAGAAGATGACCAGGGTAGATGGTTAAAAATAAATAAAAAGCACATACCAGAAGGAAGAGAAAGCAAAGATGGAATATAGAGGAGCAAAGATGATTAAAATTAAGCTCTGGATGAATAAATTTACGTTTGCCATTGGTTTACTTATCAGCAACTGAAAGAAATGTTTAAACTTGTGTTTAAAGTGTTATGGATTTGACTTTGTTAAAATTTCATTTATGTAGCAGCGATAAACATATTTTTGCTAAGATCTATGAAATGTTATTGAAATTGAATTTGGAAAATGAACATGTAAAACATTGTATGGTTCAGTGGGGAAGGAATTTTGGATATAATGGGATGCTTGAACAATGGGAAAATACGTGGACGAAGGGTTAAAAATTTACATTAAATTATAATCTAAGTTTTTATAAGATGATGTATCTTTGGTATTTAACACCGGATAAGTTACCTAAGATGTATGAAGGGATGTCAAACGAATGTTGGAAGTGTAAAAGTAAAGAAGGGACTTTTTAATTATCTATGGTGGACGTGCGATATAGCAAAAAAATTTTTTGAAGGATGATTCATATTTTAATACAGAAAATTTTGAAAATGGAGATAAAGATGAAACCAGAACTTTTCCTTTTGGGCCTAATGAAAAAAAACTGGGGAAAAAAATTGGAACTTTGTTATTATATATGTTGACAGCAGCAAGACTGTTGTATGTGGAAAAATGGAAGGACACTTCGATTCCTATTATGGACGAATGGTTGCAGAAGTTGATGGAGTTTGGCGGAAATGGCAAAAGTGACCACTTTGATTAAAGAAAAGAACATAAGTACTCTTGTTTCCACATGGAGACCACTTCGGAACTTCGTGCTTGATGTGAAAAAGAATGAAACTCTGACTTTGGGTTTTCCAGGTAGATTGGTAGATCTTTACAGAAATGGCTGGTTCATATTATTGTGAAAAAGGAAAAAGTTGTGATTTGATGTCAACGCCTTATTTTACTGCAACATTTGAGAGTTGAAATGTTTCTATTTCTTTTTCTCTTATCCTTCCTCACTTCTCTTCCTCCTTTCCCCCACCCACTGTTTTTCTATTTATTTTCATATTTTGCATTTTACAGTACTTTATAACTCAATTAAAACCGCTAAACTAAAAATTAAGCTCTGGGTAAAAAAAAGGATTATTTCTCAAATGCAAGAAAACTGCCCATCCCTGCCATGCCAAATGGCTGAAGAAAGGCACAAGGTTGAGTCAAATGTGTTAGTAAGATCATTATTTTATTTAAAAGATTGAAACAAAAGGAATAATCACTATTACTCTGATCAACCCTTGACTGTAACGGCCACAAAAGTGTAACTTTCAATCTAAAACAAAGCTTTGGTTGCAGAAATATAATCTTGAGGGGTCTTTGGTAGTTTCTGAGCTTGGTTGTTTTCTTGCAGACGTTACCCAACTAAGTAACATCACCAGGATTACTGAGGAGTGGGGTTTTCTAGTGGTTTTCTAGAAAAACTAGTTTCCTAGTGGTTTTCACTGTCAGTGTTGATGCGAGTGGTCTTGGTAGTTATTTGGTTGGGCTGTTTACTCTTAACTTATTTGGCAGTTCTTTGACTGGGATATTGTTTACTTCCTGATTGTTGGTCTGTGGTTAATCTTGGTGTTCATTTCTGCTCATCTAGGTGTTGATAGCTGGTGGGGAGCTGTTTTGGTCATTTTTTTCCTTTTTTGGCAAATATCCACGTCGAGTTGTGGAGCAGAAGGTTCAGTAGAAGCATTTGAAGGTCAGAATAGAATGGGAAGAGACCTAGTCCAAACCCTGCTCAAGCAGGAAACCCTATAACAGGGGTGAAATCCAGCAGGTTCTGACAGGTTCTGGAGAACCGATAGTGGAAATTTTGAGCAGTTCGGAGAACTGGAAAATGCCACCTCTGGCTGGCCCCAGAGTGGGGTGGGAATGGAGATTTTTGCAATATCCTTCCCCCAGGAGTGGGGATTTTGCAGTATCCTTCCCCTGCCAAGCCCGCCAAGCCACGCCCACAGAACCGGTATTAAACAATTTGGATTTCACCACGGCCATATACTCTTTCAAATGGTTGTCTAATCTCTTAAAAACCTCCAGTGACGAGGCATCCTCAACTTCTAAAGGCAACTTCTGTTCCACTGGTTAATTATCCTCACTGTCAGGAAATTTCTCCTTAGTTCTAAGTTGCTTCTCTCCTTGATCAGTTTCCACCCATTGCTTCTTGCCCTGCCCTCAGGTGCTTTGGAGAATAGCTTGACCCCCTCTTCTTTGTGGCAACCCCTCAAATATTAGAATACTGATGACATGTCTCCCCTACTCCCTCTTTTCACTAGCCATACCCAAATCGTTGGTTGCAAACAGTTTAAAAATTTGGTGGGAAACTTATAACTGTCGCAAGGATCTTTCTACTACTAAGGAAAGTTCATCAAACTTCATCCATAGTTCCCACGGTTTAGGATGTACTCTCAGTTTCTAACAGAGATGAAGCCAATCTGAGTGCCAAAGTTTTCTCCATCTCGAACATGTGAGTAGAACATGTCAGGATGACAGGATGTGCAAAGTGTGAGGTTTTGCTCCGCGTCTGCTGTGGAGTCATCTTGAATGTTCATGGGTAGGATCCCTCCAGCTTCCAGGAGAAGTCTGTTGCGGAGGAAGAAAACAAGAGAAAATGTTATGTTGTAGTTATTAGCCACCACAAAAAAAATTATGATGAAACAGCATTGGGGATTTTCCCAACTGAGGAAAATGGATAATCAACATTTCCAGCAAGAATTGTTGTTGGGTTACTTTATTGTGTTTATCATTGATATTTAGAACCTTCAGAGTTATCAACCTTATCAGAGGCTCCCAATTCCTAACATCTGAAGTCTGTAAAGTTATATTAATAGCAGAATTAGGCAACTTGCATACTAAAAAGAGAGAGAGAAAGAGAGAGAGAAAAATCATAGATGGGGCATGAAGGATTCAGGTGTTAATTAGTGTAATTAATGTTTTACACATTATAGCAGAGCAGTCTTCTAAAATTTGAGGGGAAACAAAGAGGAAGAGGTCAACCTATTCTCCAAAGCACCTGAAGGCGGGACAAGAAGCAACGGATGGAAACTAATCAAGGAGAGAAGTAACCTGGAACTAAGGAGAAATTTCCTGACAGCAAGGACAATTAACCAGTGGAACAGCTTGACTCCAGAAGTTGTGAACGCTTCCACAAAATTTTTAAGAAGAGATTGGACAACCATTTGTCTGGAATGGTATAGGGTCTCTTGCTCAAGCATGTGGTTGGATTAGAAGACCTCCAAAGTCCCCTTCAACTGTAGGTAGTAGGTAGGTAGGTAGGTAGGTAGGAAGGAAGGAATTTCCTGACTATGAGAACAATTAACCAATGGAACTACTTGCCACCGTAAGTCGTGGGTGCTCCATCACTGGAGGTTTTTAAGGAAAGACTGGACATCCATTTGTCAGGAATGGAATAGGGTCTCCTTCCTGAGCAGGGGGTTGGACTAGAAGACCTCCGAGGTCCTTTCCAACTCTTCTATTCTTTTATTCTAAAGTGTCCACAAGGCCAGACTTACCGTGTTGCTCTCCGAATATCAACATATGGATTGGGTGATTCAAAACGTCTTACGCAGGTTGGGTCAATCTTGTAAAACTCTTTTGCTGATTGCTTGGGTAGCGTAAAGCAACACGGCCCCACAGATGGTCCAAGAACTACGAGGATATCTTTTACGTCCGAACCGTATTCTGTTACCATAGCATTAACTACGGCCACAGAAACCCCTAGTAAGGTGCCTTGCCAGCCTGAAAGACAGAGAAAAATAATAAAGTAACTTGTTTTTTTAGAGTTTAAATGCAAGACGATGCAAAATAGCACTGCAAATCCTAAAACTTTCTACTACAGAACCGTAGAAGGACAAATAGTCTTTGAAATTACAACTGTTGCAGGGTTCCTATGGTCACATGATCAAAATTTGGTGTATTAAAAGTTGTGGCATGTATTTATGATATTTGCAATGTCCCGATAGTTGGAATCATCGTTTGCAACCTTCACAGCTGGTTTTTGACAAGCAAAATCAATGGGGGGGGGGAGTTGGATTCACTTAACGACATACGATTCACTGAACAACTTGCCGTGATTCCCTTAAGAACGGACGTATAATCAGGCGCAACTTCACCAAGCCACGGAAATTCGGATCCCAGATGCGGTCCTAAGTCAAGGACTATCCATACTATGCAAAGAAGAACTAGCCAAAATTTCTTACAGAGGTAGTCCTCGACTTACAACGCTTCATTTAGTGACCGTTCAAAATTACAACAGCACTGAAAAAAGTGACTTAGTGACCATTTTTCACACTTACGATGGTTTCAGGATCCCCATGATCACGCGATCAAAATTCGGACACTTAAGAAATGACTCATATTTATGACGGTTGCCGCGTCCCGGGGGTGTGTGTGTGTCACATGATCCCCTTTGGTGACCTTCCGACAAACAAAGTCAATGGGGAAACCAGATTCACATTAACAACGGTGTGAGTAACTTAACACCTGCAGTGATTCACTTAACAACAGTGGCACAAACATCACGATCACAATTGAGTGGAAGGTTTCTGTTGCTAAGGGAAACATTTGTTAAGTGAGTTTTGCCCCATTTTATGACTTTTTTTTGCTACCCGTGATGTGAAGTGAAGGACTAACTCTAATCATCCTGTAGATTTGACCAATTTCACAGGTTTAAAACCCTTAACACCTTTCTTTAAAAAGAAAAATAAATCCAGGATGACTTGGAATTTCCCAGGTACATTGAGATTTCATTTTATGGACAGATACAGATTATCAGAGTTGGGAGGGACCTTGGAGGTCATCCAGTCCAACCCCCCTGCCCACCAAGCAGGAGACCCTACACCATTTCTGACAGATGGCAGTCCAGTCTCTTCTTGAAAGCTTCCAGTGATGAAGCTCCCACAACTTCCGAAGGCAACTTCTGTTCCATGGGTTGATTGTTCTCACTGTCAGGAAATTCCTCCTTATTTCCAGGTTGAATCTCTCCTTGACCAGTTTCCATCCATTATTGCAGATCCCTCGCATCCTGGACATAAACTGTTTCAACTCCTACCCTCAAAACGACGCTATAGAGCACTGCACACCAGAACAACTAGACACAAGAACAGTTTTTTCCCGAAGGCCATCACTCTGCTAAACAAATAATTCCCTCAACACTGTCAGACTATTTACTGAATCTGCACTACTATTAATCGTTTCATAGTTCCCATCACCAATCTCTTTCCACTTATGACTGTATGACTATAACTTGTTGCTGGCAATCCTTATGATTTATATTGATATATTGATCATCAATTGTGTTGTAAATGTTGTACCTTGATGAATGTATCTTTTCTTTTATGTACACTGAGAGCATATGCACCAAGACAAATTCCTTGTGTGTCCAATCACACTTGGCCAATAAAATTCTATTCTATTCTATTCTATTCTATTATTCCTTCTCTGGCCTTCGGGTGCTTTGGAAAATAACTTGACCCCCCAACTCCTCTCCGTGGCAGCCCCTCAAATATTGGAAGACTGCTATCCCGTCTCCCCTGGTCCTTCTCTTCACTAGATTAACCAGGCCCAGTTCCTGTAACCGTTCTTCATATGTTTTAGCCTCCAGTCCCCTAATCAGTGGTGGGATTCAGCCACTTTGCTCCACTTCAGGAGAACCGGTTGTTAACTTTCTGAGCAGTTTAGTAAACTGGTTGTTGGAAGAAATTGTTAGGGCAGAGAACCGGTTGTTAAATTACTTGAATCCCACCACTGCCCCTAATCATCTTCGTTGCTCTTCTCTGCACTCTTTCTAGAGTCTCCACATCTTTTTTATAGTGTGGTGACCAAAAATGGAAGCAGTACTCTAGGTGTGTGCCATTGCTGTACAGAAAAAAGGACAATCGTGATTATTTTTCTATTCTATCGCTTTTCCAGTGACCTGTTTTAAACTACTCGAGGTGACTCAATCAACCTTTCAAAATTCGGAGAACAGAATGTGCTAGCCATCCACAGACTTCCCCAAACAAAGAACCGGGAAGTAGTGACAAAAATGCCACAGGGATTAGGGATTAATCTTCACACTCTAGCAACAAAAGAAGCAGAGGGCCGAGCAATCTTCCTTTTGCAAGATGACATTTTTAAAATTTTTTTTTGCAAACTACAATTACCTCAAGTCAGCATAGCTCAGAAAGAGCAAGCAAGCGTTCCGTGTATTTCTGACGTAAATGCGTTTATTTTCACTTCTTCAAATTCCCTTCCTTTTGCCTTCTGCCTAACAAACTGCGTTTCTCACAATTATTTTAAGACAAGGATATAACTTGGCTATCAAACGGAGAGAATGTTTAGGCGTTGTCAAGTCTGTGGGATTTCCAAACCCTTCTTTTGTGGCAAACCACTGAAGCATTCACGCAATGTCTGAGAAACTTTGTCTACGGTCATGATTCCAGGTCACGGTTGTGCCAAAGATGTTTTTTCAAGAGACAACTGAACTTTCTGGTTTTTCTTTGAAGAGGTTTTGCTTCTCATCCCAGAAGCTTCTTCGGTTCTTCTTCAGAACTGAAGAAGCTACTTGGATGAGAAGCAAAACGTTTTCAAAGGAGATTCTCAGTCCTCCAGATTATAGTTGTCCCAAAAGTGCTTTTTCCGAAAGGCAACTGGACTTTCTTGGTTGTTTTCCTTGAAGAGGTTTCGCTTCTCATCTAAGAAGCTTCTTCAGTTCTGAAGAAGGAAAAAAAAAACCAAGAAAGTCCAGTTGCCTTTTGGGTCTGAGAAAGGGTGACTTCAAACTAGCAAAGAGCAAAGGAGAGAGCTTACTGAAAGAAACACAGCTAGTCCTCAACTTACAACGGTTTCATTTAGTGTTGGTTCAAAGTTACAAGGGCATGTAGAGACTATTCAGAGTTACAACGGCACTGAAAAAAGTGACTTATGACCATTTTTCACACTTACGACTGTTGCAGCATCCCCAGAGTCACCTGATTATAATCCAGGCGCTTGGCAATTGACTCATATTTACGACGGTTGCAGAGTCCCAGGGTCACAGGATCCCCTTTTGCGACCTTCTGACCAGCAAAGTCAACTGGTCAGAATCCCAGATTCACTTAACAACCGTGTTTAGCTAACTTCAGGAATGCAATGATTCGCTGAACGACGGTGGCAGGAAAAGTTGCAAAACGGGGCAAACCCACTTCACAGATGGGTTCCGCTTAGCAACGTCATTTTCGGCCTCCACTGTGGTCGTAACGCGAGGACTACCTGTATACTTGTGGCAAAGACGCACAGCGCAGAATTCTGCATCAAGAAACGAGGAGACTCACGGAATGGCTGAATTGGAAACATACGGAAAGCTGCAACATGCATGCAAACTCTGGTGTCTACAAAGCCACAGGTGTTGTGGCCTGTTGGCCGCTGGTCCCTCCAGCCGCCGAATGAGAGAAAGAGGAGGAGGAGGAGGCGTGGGAGTCAGGGCCAGCATCAAAGTAACCTGAGAGCTCCGAGCGGGAAGAAGGGATGGAGCTGGCAGAGAGAGAGAGAGAGAGAGAGAGAAAGACAGAGGCAGAGCCTGGGCCTGTCGTGTCCCACTCCTCCGCTGACGGCCGGGTCAGGGAAATCCGAATCAGGTGTGCCTCTGCAGCTCTGCCAAAGTCCTAGCAAAGTCCTCAAGGCAGGCAGGAGACCAGAAAGTGACTTCAGCAAGATATGTTCGACTTTGCCTGACTCAGAGAATGCCAGAAAGCAGATCCTTTATATAGGCCATGGGGTGTGGCTCCATGACTCAGCACTTATCCAGGGCTGCCCCTCCCTTCCTTCTGACGTCGCCGCCTATCAATTCTTCTGAAGCGAGGGTCACTCCAGTCGGCAGCTGTTGGTAATTGACCTCCCTCAGGCTCACATGCTGTGGAGGAGGGGGAGGGGTCTAGTTGCTCCGTTTGCCTGGGCATGGAGCCAGAGCTGGGGGCTGGAGGTACTTCTTCCTCCTCAGCCTGTCTGGGCATGGAGCCAGGGCTGGGGCCGGGAGACATACTAGGACATTCCTCAGCGTTCGGAAGCAGATAAGAAGGCCCCGGCTGCGGTGAAAGCGGGCGAGACACAACAGGGCCGTCCGTCAGCCCTCAGATGGAGAGTCAACAGCCCCCAGGTCTGGAGGTGGCTGATGAGGAAGAGGAGGAACAGCTGGGTCTAGTGCCTGACGCGCAGATGCACGGAAGGGAGGGGAGAGGAGAGCAGTGGAAATCTATGGGCCGGTCCTTGGGACAGAAGAGCCACCGCTGCTAGCAAAGTCCCACCCTAGCTCTGGGGATAAAAGGCAGGGGGCGGAGATGAATAGGTGTGGCAGACAACTATCCATCTTCCGGATGGACAAACTTGTTAGCCTGTGGTGACAAAAAGAAAGAGACTTTTTGCCGGGGCTGCTGGTGCTCCTAATAAAGAGGACATTTACGTACAAGGAACGTTTGTCGTGTTTGGGAGCTGGGTCAAGAACGACAGGTGTTGGGTTACCTGAATGGGCAGCTCCACAAACTTTCTTGACCGGGTCAGCAAACAGAATAGGAATGCAGTCTGCGCCGGGAGCGGCGATGGTGATGTCACTTTGGTTGGTTACGATCCCATCGTAGCTCTCTGGTTGGGGTTTTCCCATCACCCAGATGTCGCTGGCGTGGTTGACCTGTTCACAAACCAACAAGCGGGGCCCGGATTAGGACCCCTACATTGGTTCCAAATAGTCCCTTTGGGACTTCCCAAACCAATAATCCCAGTGAAGCCTTTTTAGTGGGCTAGTGGAGGGGAATTGTGGGCTCCTTGGCGCTGTCTGAACTTGGTGGTTTTCTTGTAGACGTTTCGTGACCCAACTAGGTAATATCATCAGTGCTAGGAGGGAGTCGGGTTTACTTTCTGTTTATATACAGTTCTTTCTAGCACTGAAGACGTTCCCTAGTTGGGCTTTCCTTGCAGAAATGCCTGCAAGAAAACCACCAAGCTCGGAGACCACAAAGGACCCCACAGTCTTATTCCTCCACCTCCTCCTCCTCCTCCTCCTCCTCCTCCTCCTCCTCCTCCTCCTCCTCCTCCCCCCACTTTCCCTGCCTCTCCTCTCTGCAAACCCCCCCCTCCCTTCTAGCACTGAAGATATTATCTAGTTGTGTCATGAAACTTCTGCAAGAAAACCACCAAGCTCAGGGAGCACCAAGGACCTCATAGTCTTCCTATTCTTCCTCTCCTTCCTCCTCCTCCTCTTCTACTTCCTCTTCCTCCTCCCCCTCCTCCTCGTCCCTGTAAACCCCACTCTGTTCTAGCACTGATGATATTACCTAGTTGGGTAATGAAACGCCTGCAAGAAAACAACCAACCAAAGGATCCCACAGTCCTCCTCCTCTCCCTTTCTTCTTCCTCCTCCTCCTCCTCTCCGCAAACTCCCCCTCCTTTCTAGTTCTGATGATGTTACCTAGTTGGGTAATGAAACGCCTGCAAGAAAACCATCAAGCATAGAGAGCACCAAGGACTCCACAGTTCAACCTAAGAAGGTTTCTTCTAAGTCCCTCTGGATCTTACTGTCGTGTCCCACTCCTCCGCTGACGGCCGGGTCAGGGAAATCCGAATCAGGCTTGCCTCTGCAGCTCTGCCAAAGTCCTAGCAAAGTCCTCAGGGCAGGCAGGAGACCAGAAAGTGACTTCAGCAAGATATGTTTAGACTTTGCCTGACTCAGAGAATGCCAGAAAGCAGGTCCTTTATATAGGCCATGGGGTGTGGCTCCATGACTCAGCACTTATCCAGGCCTGCCCCTCCCTTCCTTCTGTTGCCTCCGCCTATCAAGTCTTCTGACACGAGGGTCACTCCAATCGGCAGCTGTTGGTAATTGACCTTCCTCAGGCTCACATGCTGTGGAGGAGAGGGAGGGGTCTAGTTGCTCCGTTTGCCTGGGCATGGAGCCAGAGCTGGGGGCTGGAGGTATTTCTTCTTCTTCAGCCTGTCTGGGCATGGAGCCAGGGCTGCGGGCTGGAGGCATACTAGGACATTCCTCCGTGTTCGGAAGCAGATAAGAAGGCCCCGGCTGAGGTGAAATTGGACGAGACACAACACTTACCTTGATGCTGCGATACGTATCTGGATTGAATCCCGCAGCATGGGATAATCGTCGAAGGTTTTCCTTAACCACAGCTGGTGGGTCTCGCCGCTTAGAACTGCTAAAGAGATTTAAAGAGCCCAGCGTTGGTACATAGGAGATGCCTCCGGCTCTCGTTGTGAATCCATGCAGGAAAATATGTTCTGGAAAAAAAAAAAGTTTTAAAACACAAAAGGAAAAAAAAAGCAGTTATATTCAGAGCCTAAACATAAGTTTCCTTACATTTTTAAGATGCTTTTTAAAAAAATTTCTTTACAGAGAACTCAATCTGACTAAAAATTCCAGCAAACAGACTCCAGTTTAAAAACTGCTCTCCTGTTTATTCAGAATTTTCTTAAGGATTACAAAACAGATTAAAATGTAGTTTATTAATGGTGACTTTGGGCTCATTTTCTTATTTTGTCACACATGCTTATAATAAAACTGGATCCGATACATGATCAACAGTATCTGAATTTCCAAAATTACTAACATTACTAGACAAGTATTGAAAGCTCCTGAATCTACGTTTAATACTGTTTAACATTATTTAGAAAGGATTACTTAGATAGTAGCAGGAAATCACATGAAGCTAGTGAATCAACAGTCTAAAAGTTTCAAATAATGTTAAATTTCTGTGATCCTACAACACAGTTAATTAAACAAAAAACCCCACCCTTCATGGATATGCAGTAAGGAATGAATTTTTAAATCTTTCAATGTTAGAAATTTAATATTTCTGTGGAAACCAGGCCTTTATAATTTGGGCGTGTTCTACCGTTGTATTGTTTTGGTTTAAAATGAATTATTTTCAATTTGTTTGCAGTAATATTAATTAATATTACATTATCTGGTCTTGTGAAGACATATTTGGCCTAATCAAACAGACTTATATAGAATATTTGCAATCTATTGAAGCAAGAAGACTTTTGGATTTACTCTGAACAGTTTATAGCTAAAAAGTTTACTGAAAGTATCTGATTTGAAACTCGGGTGTTTGCTTTCTACAAATGAACATGCTTACTTATTATCAATGCTATAGATATCTGCTCAATATTTCTCAGTGTTAGAAAGGATTAGCTGGCTGGTTAAGAATGCAATTTTTTGCTTTCATGTACATCTTTTACAACATTTATTTTTCTTTTCTTACGTTCTTTTTTTTCTTTAACCACTGTTCATTTGTGCTCATGTGGTTTGTTTTTTTTATTTGGTTCCTATGTTTCATTTTTTGTTCATATATTACAAGCCATTAAAAAAAACACACCACTAAAAGTCAATAGACAGATCCTTGACTTATGAACGCAACTGAGACCAAAATTCCTGCTGCTAAGCAAAACAGTTGTTAATGCTAAGCAAAACAGTTGAATTCTGTCCCATTTTATGACCTTTCTTGCCACGGTTGTTAAATGAATCACTGCAGTTCAGTTAGACACACGGCTGTTAAGTGAATCGGGCGTCCCCATGGACATTGCTTGTCCGAAGGTCGCAGATCACATGACCTCAAGTCACTGCAACCGTCATAAATACACGCTATGTTCGCCATCTTGAGTTATTTGTAAATGTAATAAAGGCAGGATACAGAATGAATGAATGAATGAATGAATGAATGAATGAATGAATATTTCCCATGTTACCTGGGATCAATGAAGATTTGAGGATCGTGAGGTCTCCTTTCAGGCTGGGAAGGCTTTCCAAAAACTGGCTTATTTCCTTCTGGATCCTTTGCATTTCGGGATCTCCGCGAGGCCCTGCTTTGCGCTGGGACTCCAAGGATTTCTTCTTCAAGAGCCGTTCTTTGGAGTCCACAGGCAGCTCTATCAACTCAAACCGGTAAAGGCTGGTGAAGAGCTGCTCCGTATACTTCCTCACCAAGGATTTTCTCTGCCAGGACAACAGGAGGATAACTTTTTCCACGCCGTTTTCGTCCAGCTTCTCCTTCGCGGCGTATAAGGCCGCAGCAAAAGTTTCGGCACCTATCACCTCACAGCAATGTAAATCTTTTAAGGCTGTCTCAACCTGCTCTTCGCCCTTCCTTTCGTGGCCGGGGCTCCGGCAACACATGAAACATGCCACTGGGATCCCACGGAGGTCTTTCCTGCGTATGATTTCGAGCATGCTGGCTAAGCAACACACGAGCCTTGGATTGGAAGCCTCCGGCCCTAAATGCCACAGGTCAATCAAGACCGCCGTCTTCGGACTTGGTGGCTGAGAGGAAGACTGCCCATCCATTATCCCTTTTCCTTCTTTTAATATATAAAGGGAAGCCTTTAATTTTAGAAAGCTGTCGTTGAGTTGTAATTATTTATTTTCTTGGCTTTGCCCTTGGCTTTTCCTTTGGAAAGCAGCTACAAGTTATAAGGTTGTTATTATTTTTTAAAATTCCTGTGGTCCTCTTTCAGATTTCTCCTTTTTTCAGGCCTTTATTCCTTCCTTCTCTTCTCTTCTCTTCTCTTCTCTTCTCTTCTCTTCTCTTCTCTTCTTCTCTTCTCTTCCAATGATCACTCTACCAAGATATGAGCGGTTGTGTAGCTTTCAGAAAGGTGAACCTTTGGAGAGAGAAAGTGAGAGAAAAATAAAATTGTGAAGAGCTGAATTTGTCCTTTCGCTAGAACATAGACAAGTGCTATTGTCGTTCAAGAGGGCAATGGTGATCAAAGCAGAGAAGCATAAACAATCAATAGTCATAAACCTTAGATTGCTCAGAATAGTTCACAGCTGAATGGAGTGTTGGTCCTGGCTTACCAATATAGAACATAGAACAATACGGTTGGAAGGGACCTTGGAGGTCTTCCAGTCTAACCCCCTGCTCAAATAGGAGACACTTTCATTCAAGACAAGTAGCTGTCCACTCTCTTCTTAAAAGCCTCCAGTGTTGGAACATTCAGAACTTCTGGTGGCAAGCTGTTCCACTGGTTAATTGTTCTCACTGTCAGGAAAATTCTCCTTAGTTCTAGGTTGGATCTCTGTTTAAAGATCTTCCACCCGTTTATGTTTTGCATGCAAAAAATAAACATCTTAATGTCAAATTCAAACCCTGAAATTGAAGCTCTTTTTTATTTTTTATATCCCGCCCTTCTCCGAAGACTCAGGGCGGCTTACACTATGTCAAGCAATAGTCTTCATCCTATTTGTATATTTATATACAAAGTCAACTTATTGCCCCCAACAATCTGGGTCCTCATTTTACCTACCTTATAAAGGATGGAAAGCTGAGTCAACCTTGGGCCTGGTGGGACTTGAACCTGCAGTAATTGCAAGCAGCTGCTGTTAATAACAGACTGTCTTAGCAGTCTGAGCCACTCAAGGACCCAAGGATTTACTCGCTGTTGCAGAGAACCTTGGTAGAAACCATCCAGAAGCACTTCATGAAGAAGTGACTCTTGGCTTCAAGGTTCTGCACTAGACTCACAATTATTTTGAGGAAGCACCAGAGACGACTTGAGGAAGCAGCCAATGACTCATATGTATGCCTGCACACGTGCCTCAAATGGGCATTGCATGAGTAATATGCAAAACCTGTTTGGTAAGAAGTGAAAGCTAGATAAAACTCACGCACAGAAATATGGTAGAATTCGAAGGAGTGGTTGAATTGGGCACTATTGCTTTGATTCCAGATGTTTGAAAAATGATGCAAGATTGATATATTAAGGGACGGCACTCATCAGCCCTGCAACATAGCCACCCCTACAACATAGCCATTAGCTGACTGCTGGGGATGATGGGAGCTAGGATCTAACACATCTAAAGTCCACACCTGGAATACTGCATTCAGTTTTGGTCACCACATTACAAAAGAAGACGCTGAGACTTTGAAGAGTGCAGAAAAGAGCAATTATGATGATTAGGGGGCTGGAGATAAAAATATAGGAAGAGCGGTTGCAGGAACTGGGTATGTCTAGTCTAATTGAAAAGAAGGACTAGGGGTGACATGATGGCAATGTTCTAATATCTAAGGGGCTGCCACAAGGAAGAGGGGGTCGACTTATTCTCCAAAGCAGGGGTCTCCAACCTCGGCAACTTTAAGCCTGGTGGACTTCAACTCCCAGAATGCCCCAGCCAGCAAAGAATTCTGGGAGTTGAAGTCCTCCAGGCTTAAAGTTACCAAGGTTGGAGACCCTTGCTCCAAAGCACCTGAAGGCAGGACAAGAAGCAATGGGTGGAAACTCATCAAGGAGAGAGGCAACCTGGAACTAAGGAGAAATTTCCTGACAGTGAGAAGAATTAATCAGTGGAACAGCTTGCCTCTAGAACTTTTGTGAGTGGTCCATCATTTTTTAAGAAGAACCTGGATAACGCATTTATTTATTCAAGCGGGACTGGCTTAAAAGTTTTATTAAATTTTTAAATTGGGGTTTTTATGTATCTTAGGGTTTTAAATTTTTTAAAATTTTGGCCATTTAAGTTATATGCTTGGTTTTAAGTTTTGTTTTAATGTGTATATTGTGGGGTTTTTACTATTTTGGCTGTACACCGCCCTGAGTCCTTCGGGAGAAGGGCGGTATAAAAATCTAATAAAATAGATAAATAAATAAATAAAATAACCATTTAATGGTATAGAGGAGTGATGGCTAACCTTTTTTCCCTCGGGTGCCAGAAGCATGCACGCACGTGCCCACACATATAAAGCAATGCCAATCCCACGTGCCCCACCCCCCTGCATATGCGCGCGACCCCTGCATGCACAGACAAACTCCCCATGCGCGCATGACCCCCCCCTTTTGGCCTCACCTCCCAAAACAGCGCTGGGAGGGGAATCTCCAGAGATCTGGGAAAGCACAGGCAGCAGAAAGTGAGGAGAAAGTTAGGTCCCCCCGCGTGTCTCCCGCTTGCAGGGCAGACCCGAAAATCAGCTGGCCGGCAGGAAGCCTGCGTGCACGAGCGGTGGAGCTGAGCTGGGCGATGGCTTGTGTTCCCGCAGAGAGGCCCACACGTGCCGTAGGTTCAGCATCACGGGTATAGGGTCTCCTGCCTGAGCAAGGGGTTGTATAAATTCCTTGTGTGTCCAATCACACTTGGCCAATAAAAATTCTATTCTATTCTATTCTAAATTCTATTCAAGGTTCCTTCCAACTCTTGTTATTCTGCCATTCAAGGCATTGACTCTTAATGTTGGTCAAAGACCGGCACAAGGCATTGGCCTTAACGGAGAAGAAAAATGTCATGCCAGCCATTTGTGTGTGTGTGTGTGTGTGTGTGTGTGTGTGTGTGTGTGTGTGTCTCCAGCTCTGTCTCTGTCAGATGAATTCAGAGCAATTGTTCTGTGTACTTAAAAACTGATGACTTGGGGTGACTGGCCAAAGAACACAAGAACATCCACAAGGACAACCCATCTCGTGAAAAGCTGAGCCGTTCACGTTTCCACCTTCATCCACTTCCTCCTTCAGATCTCGCTCCTGCAACTCAATCCGAAGTTGCGTGCCATTCAAGACCGGAGGATCCTTGGCGCTCTCTGAACTTGGTGGTTTTCTTGCAGACATTGTGCACTGATGATGTTACCTAGTTGGGTCATGAAACGTCTGCAAGGAAACCACCAGGCTAAGAGAAGACCATGGACCCCCCAGTCCTCCTCCTCTCTGCACATCCCCTCCCTTCTAGCACTGATGATGTTACCTAGTTGGGTCATGAAACGTCTGCAAGAAAACCCCAATCTCAGAGAACATCAGGGATCCCATAGTCCTCCTCCTCCTCCTCCTCCTCCCTGAAAACTCCACTCCCTTCTAGCACTGATGATGTTCCCTAGTCAGATCATGAAATGTCTGCAAGAAAACCACCAGGCTCAGAGAAGACCAAGAACCCCACAGTCACAGTCCTCCTCTTCCTCTCCACAAACCCCACTCCTTTTTGGCACTGATGATGTTATCTAGTTGGGTCATGAAACGTCTGCAAGAAAACAGCCAAGCTCAAAGAGCACCAAGGACCCATAGTAGTCGTCTTCTTCTTCTTCTCCTTCTTCTTCCTCCATCTCCTCCTCCTCCTCTCCTCCTCCCCCCTCCTCCTGCTTCTCCCTCCTCCCCCTCCCCCCTTCCTCCTCCCCCTTTCTTTTCCTCTTCCCCCTCCTTCTCCTCCTCATCCTCCTCCTTCCCACAAATCCCCCTCCCTTTAAGCATTGATGCTGTTCCCTAGCTGGGTCGTGAAACGTCTGCAAGAAAGCAAGCAAGCTCAGAGAGCACCAGGAACCTTCCTTTCCACCCTGAGCTGCAAACTTTCTCCTTCATCCACCTGCATGATAGATCGGGTCTTGCTGCCCCCTCCCCAAATCCAAGGACTCGGAGGCACTTACGGCGGAGAAAGACGCTGCAGACCCGCGTGGGAATTTGCAAAAGTCGGCCGGCCGCTCCCGCTCGCCTCCGCAGCGCTCCCACCTTAAATGGCAGGCGGGGCACGAAGGCTCTGACGTCACCCGCCCGGGGGAATTCCCACCTTGAGTCACCTCGGGCTTCCCCCACCCGGCGCTGGGCGACGGGCTGGCGCAGCAAGAAAAGCCCAGGCACAACAACACAAAACAAGCCGGAGGCGCTCAGCGGCGCCTTGGCTGGAAGGCAGACGACCGGCTTTCTCGGTGCGAGGGAAAGGAGGCCACGAGGAAAGCTTTGGCCAATGGTGCGGGGACCGAAGAGGCTGGGCTTGGCAGAAACGGGTCGGCACTCCGAACAGCTCTGGCTCTCAATGGGAAGAGGGATGCGAGGAAGCGTTCGTTTACAACAGCCCGGCGGGGTCGACTTAAAATACAACTCGTTACGAATATTCATTTGTATCTTTCACAGCGCGGCTAATTTGATTAGTTCCATTTGGAATCGACCCTTCCTTCAAAACAAAACAAAACATGGAAAGGGTCGTTGGAGGTTTACAGTCCAACTTCAGCTGCCCCCACCCCAACTTTCAACCCCGAATTTTTGGGAAGCCTCTCTGGACTCGCCCGAGGGCGGCAGGTTGCAGTTTGACGGAGAGCTCATTTCTCTTTTAAGTACTTTTTCCCCCTTTGGATGAATGAAGCCCAAAGTAAGTCGAGGAGGTAGTAAGTACTACAGGCCTCCTGCAGTGCTCCTTCACCCAACAAGCTAAAGGGGGAGTCTGCCCTTCTGTGTGCAGTAATAAGCCGCTGTCTGCAAGGGTGCGTGTGTGCACGCGCGTTTTCTCCCCAGCGCCTAATCCGGACACGTGTATTAGCTCTTTGCATAGGTGTGCGGGAGAGAGAAAGGCCGACCCGAGCAGATGCACGCGCGTCCCCTCTGCAAAGGTGCGTTTATCGCAGTCCCGCGGTGTGTACCGCACGCTGGGAAGCGCCGGCAGAGCGGATTAGGGGCAGCTCTGGATCACGTGACCAGCCGAGGGGGCTTTGGGAGGGGTCTTGGGGTCTGCAAGGAAGGTTCCTCAGAGAGAGAGAGAGAAAGGGAAGGGACTTTGGAGGATTTCTGACCCCTCCTGGGGACAGGGAGGGAGGGAGGGAGAGGAAGGAAGGAAGGAAAAATGCACCTTTGGGATAACTATGACCTGGATTACTGAGAAAGAACGAAAGAAAGAAAGAAAGAAGGAAGGAAGGAAGGAAGAGAAAGAAAGAAAGAAGGAAAAAAGGAAGGAAGGAAGAAAGAAAGAAAGAAAGAAAGAAAGAACGAAAGAAAGAAAGAAGGAAGGAAGGAAGGAAGGAAGGAAGGAAAAATGCACCTTTGGGATAACTATGACCTGGATTACTGAGAAAGAAGGAAGGAAGGAAGGAAAGAAAGAAAGAAAGAAAGAACGAAAGAAAGAAAGAACGAAAGAAAGAAAGAAGGAAGGAAGGAAGGAAGGAAGGAAGGAAAAATGCACCTTTGGGATAACTATGACCTGGATTACTGAGAAAGAAGGAAGGAAGGAAGGAAGGAAGGAAGGAAGGAAGGAAGGAAGGAAAGAAAGAAAGAAAGAAAGAAAGAAAGAAAGAAAGAAAGAAAGAAAGAAAGAAGGAAGGAAGGAAGGAAGGAAGGAAGGAAGGAAAAATGCACCTTTGGGATAACTATGACCTGGATTACTGAGAAAGAAGGAAGGAAGGAAGGAAGGAAGGAAGGAAGGAAGGAAGGAAGGAAGGAAGGAAGGAAAGAAAGAAAGAAAGAAAGAAAGAAAGAAAGAAAGAAAGAAAGTGCACCTTTGGGATAACTATGACCTGGATTACTGAGAAAGAAAGAAAGAAAGAAAGAAAGAAAGAAAGAAAGAAAGAAAGAAAGAAAGAAAGAAAGAAAGAAGGAAGGAAGGAGAGAGGGAAGAAAGAAAAGAAAGAAAAAGCACCTTTGGGATAACCATGACCTGGATTACTGAGAAAGAAAGAAAGAAAGAAAGAAAGAAAGAAAGAAAGAAAGAAAGAAAGAAAGAAAGAGCACCTTTGGGATAACTATGACCTAGATGACCGAGAATCTCCATAGATATTTCACTTAACAACTGTCTCTCTTAGCGACAGTAATTTTGAGCTCAGTCAGGAACGATCTGTATGCCCAATGCCCCACCTTGCCAGTGACAATTCCTTCTGCTTCAGCTATTTCCAATTCATGGCTTGGAACCCCTTGCAAAATACACTTCGCAACAACTAAAGGCAAGGTAATAGTGACATGGAAACAAACACCATGCAGTGGGAGCTCAAACATTTATCATCATTTACCCAGCAAGAAAATTCATCCCGATTAATCATGTATGGTATAGATACATCCGGTCAAGTTTTGCCTGTTTTCAGCCTCAATTATTGGTTTCCCCCCCCTCCCCCCCTTTTTTGCCTGTTTCTCTTTGGATATCAAATCTGTTCTGCTTTTGGAGACTTTTTCTGCTGATGGACAGAAAACAATAATAACAAAAAACCGCCTGATGCTCTAATTTCCTCCCAGCCTAAGAGGCTGTTGTCAAAGTTGACAAATACTGCAATAGAGGACTCATAATACTCTCTTAAGACTCCTGGGAAGATCTTCATCAGGTGGGCGGTTTGGCTTTGGAAACCGGTTGGAGCTCCTGCTGTGGGCCAGGCGTTACCTGAGGACAACAAGGCCCTTGGAAACCCTTTCTCTCAATTGCAAGGCTCAGCAGATCTCCCCATCTCAGAAACCCATCCGTTCCTTTCGGTTTTTTCCAAAGTCAGCGTAACTGCAGCCTGTAGCAGAATCAGAATAGAGTCGGAAGGGACCCTGGCGGTCTTCTAGTCCAACCCCCTGCTCAAGCAGAAAATCTTACGCCATTTCAAGCAAATGGTTGTCCAGTCTCCACTTAAAAACCTCCAATGGTGGAACACCTACAATTTCCTGTGGCAAGCTGTTCCACTGGTTAGGAAGCGTCTCCTTCTTCATTCCAGGTTGCTGTTCTCCTTGATTGGTTTCCACTCATCGCTTCTTCTTCTGCGTTCAGGTGCTTTGGAGAATAGTTTGACTCCCTCTTCTTTGGTGCAACCCCTCAAATATTGGAAGACTGCTATCATGTCCCCCCAAGTCCTTCTTTTCATTAAACTAGACATACCCAATTCCAGCAACCGTTCTTCATATGTTTTAGCCTCTGTTAGCAAATACTGTAATCTTTTTCTCTTGGGGCAGATTCTTAGAAGTTGGCGTCATAAGTCTCAAGATCTACCAAAATCATCATTATACTAAAAAGGAACGTCTGCTTAAATCGGAGTCCTGGAATTTTAATCAGTGAGGAAATCCAATTTTTTTTACTACCGGTTCTGTGGACATGGCTTGGGCGTGATGTGGCTTGGTGGGCGTGGCAGGGGAAGGATACTGCAAAATCCCCATTCGCTCCCTACTCTGGGACCAGTCGCAGGTGGTATTTGCCCGTTCTCTGAACTACTCAAAATTTCCACTACTGGTTCTTCAGAATCTGCTGGATTTCACCCCTGATTTTAATGGATTATGTGTCTCTTCAATTTTTTGCACCACTGCAAAGGTGAAGCCATCACCTTTGGATCTTTAACTTAGACTAGTTAAATAAAATAAAACAGGCAATGTAAAACAGAATCAACTTGAGGTCACCCATTTAAACTGGAGTATCTGACATTGGTAACTTTAAGGCTTGTGGGCTTCAACTCCCAGAATTCCCCAGCCAGCTAATAAAAATAAAATGAAATAAATAAAAAATAAAATAAGAAAATAAAATGTCTTTTTGGAAACTAGAGCCGGCAATCAACTTGAGATCATCCATTTAAGCCAGATGTGTCCGACCTTGGCAATTTAAAGACTTCTGGACTTCAACTCGGTGAATGGCCGGTGAATGGCGCAGGCTGGTAAAGCCTGTTATTAAGAACAGCCTGTTATTAAGAACACAAAGCCTGCAATTACTGCAGGTTCGAGCCCGGCCCAAGGTTGACTCAGCCTTCCATCCTTTATAAGGTAGGTAAAATGAGGACCCAGATTGTTGGGGGGGCAATAAGTTGACTTTGTAAAAATATACAAATAGAATGAGACTATTGCCTTATACACTGTAAGCCGCCCTGAGTCTTCGGAGAAGGGCGGGGTATAAATGTAAAAACAAAAACAAAAAAAACCTCCCAGAATTCCCCAGCCACCATAGCTTGCATTACATTTGTACTTGAACCTGGCATTGCTGGCTGGGGGATTCTGGGAGTTGAAGTCCAGAAATTTTAAAAGTTGCTAGACAGACTCTCCCCTGGCTTAAATGGATGACCTCAAGATGATTCTGTTTTATTTGGCCTGCTGAGGTTTCCGAAAAGAGGTGATCGCATGGTATTGTATTGTTCCGTTTATTATTTTATTTTGCATTAGATTTATATTCTGCTTTTCGTTCAGGGCCTCAAGGTGGACACTTCCTCCTATTTTTTCCCTAAAGCAGCCTAACTTCTCTGCAAGTGAATTTGGTCTTGGAGATAAGAAACAGACTTTACCGCCTCTGCCGCACCCGGTTTTCAAGTGCAAACGTCATGCCAAAGCCAAGAAATAAACGACAATGGCCAAGAGTTCGAGGAGAAAACATGTTTACTTGGAAAATATCCTGTAGAGTTCTGCATGGCTCCCTTCCTGGAAAGAAATCTCACCGGGTAATCTTAATTAGTGGAGGGCAGAGTAAACGAGGGATAAATGTAGGTCAGTAGAGCCTTGTTTACTCAAGATGACATCAGCATTGTGACTTCAAGCTAAGTTTGGCAAGCGATGGCCTCGCACCAGGCGTGAAATCCAGCAGGTTCGGGAGAACCCGTAGCGGAAATTTTGAGCAGTTCGGAGAACCGGCATATACCACCTCTGGCTGGCCCCAGAGTTGGGTGGGAATGGGGATTTTGCAGTATCCTTCCCCCAGGAGTGGGGTAGGAATGGGGATTTTGCAGTATCCTTCCCCCAGGAGTGGGGTGGGAATGGCGATTTTGCAGTATCCTTCCCCCCGAGTAGGGTGGGAATGGGGATTTTGCAGTATCCTTCTCCCAGGAGTGGGGTGGGATTGGGGATTTTGCAGTATCCTTCCCCCAGGAGTGGGGTGGGAATGGGGATTTTGCAGTATCCTTCCCCCAGGAGTGGGGTGGGAATGGGGATTTTGCAGTATCCTTCCACAGGAGTAGGGTGGGAATGGGGATTTTGCAGTATCCTTCCCCCAGGAGTGGGGTGGGATTGGGGATTTTGCAGTATCCTTCCCCCAGGAGTGGGGTGGGAATGGCGATTTTGCAGTATCCTTCCCCCAGGAGTGGGGCGGGAATGGAGATTTTGCAGTATCCTTCCCCCCGGAGTGGGGTGGGAATGGGGATTTTGCAGTATCTTTCCCCCAGGAGGGGGGTGGGAATGGGGATTTTGCAGTATCCTTCCCCCAGGAGTGGGGTGGGAATGGGGATTTTGCAGTATCCTTCCCCCAGGAGTGGGGTGGGAATGGGGATTTTGCAGTATCCTTCCCCCAGGAGGGGGGTGGGAATGGGGATTTTGCAGTATCCGTCCCCCAGGAGTGGGGTGGGAATGGAGATTTTGCAGTATCCTTCCCCTGGAGTGGGGTGGGAATGGGGATTTTGTAGTATCCTTCCCCCAGGAGTGGGGTGGGAATGGGGATTTTGCAGTATCCTTCCCCCCCGGAGTGGGGTGGGAATGGGGATTTTGCAGTATCCTTCCCCCCCCGGAGTGGGGTGGGAATGGAGATTTTGCAGTATCCTTCCCCCAGGAGTGGGGTGGGAATGGGGATTTTGCAGTATCCTTCCCCTGGCGTGGGTTGGGATTGGGGATTTTGCAGTATCCTTCCCCCAGGAGTGGGGTGGGAATGGGGATTTTGCAATATCCTTCCCCTCCCACGCCCACTGAGCCACACCCACCGAGCCACACCACTCCCACCAAGCCACGCCCACAGAACCAGTAGTAAAAAAATTTGGATTTCACCACTGCCTCACACCTTCACTGAAAAATCTTACCTCATCCTCATCTTTCAATGCAGGTCGTCCTTTAATTTACAGCTATTCATTTAGTGACTATTCCAAGTTACAACAGTACTGAAAAAAAAGCAGCTTATGACTGCAGCTTTCATGTGATCCAAAGTCAAACGCTTGGCAACTGGCATGTACTTATGACGGTTGCAGCTTGTTCTGTCCCCCTCGCCTCAGTCCGAGCGATGACTTAATTAGCTGGCAACTATCAGCTTCTGGCAGCAAACTAGCGAGCGTCTGTCAAGTGTCTCTGTTATCTCGCTTGATGCCGATCAGTCAACCAGAAACAAACAGTACTTCAGCTCTAGTCAATCAGTGGATTTGCCTGATACAAAGAGACACAGCAGCTCTGGCTGCCTTTTATATCCTGTAGGGTGTGGTTCCATGACTCAGCACTTCCTAGGCCTGCCCTACCCCTGCTTCTGTTGTTCTTGCCTCTCCTGCCTACGAAACCTAGGGTCCAGCCAGGCCTGATTGCCATCAGCTGGGTCTGGAGGCGTGGCCTGGGGGGGGAAGAGTCAGGGAACAGAGGCCTCGTTATCTCCTCCCCCTGGCCTGCCTCTGGCTCCTGGAGCTGAGCCACGGAAGCCGGTGCTCCAGAGGTAAATCCTGATGGCCCTTCCCCCTCACTTTCCGAATCACTTTCTGGCAGGGGCCCCGGCTCGGGGGGGGTGCAGACACAACACAGCTTCGTCGTCGTGGGGGAGGGACGCACGTGAACCCCCTTTCGCAACTGTCTGAAGAGCAAAGTCCATGGGGGAAGCCCGATTCACTTAACAGCTGCGTTGGCAGCTTTACGGTGGCAGTGATTCACTTAGCAAGGATGGCAAGGAAGCTTGTGAAATGTGTCAGAAATTCCTTGCGGTCGTAAGTCAAGGATTGCCTGCAGCTTTAGGCACAGAGAGGGTTGGAAGAGAAACCACAGGATGCCCTTTGGTGCTTTTGACTGGAGTTCAGGCACCTTGAAGTCTGAAATGGAACAGACAAATCTGTTTTTTCGACGGGCGTCAGGATTGGCTTTCAAGATTTCCCAGAGGTTTAAATAATTGAGCGAGAGCTTCGGTGCTTTGCAGGGGTTGCTGAGATCAAGAATTCATATTTGGAGGTGACGGGCTCGGAAATGCGAGTTCTTTGTGAAGCTCTGTGGTCCCTCCGGCCTAGAAACGGAGGAACGCTTAGAAAAATTGGGGGTGGGGGGGTCAAAAAATCCCCTTTTTCAAGGAAAATGGGAGAAAGATCTCGGCAGATCTTGAGTGGGGCGAAGGGCGAAGACCTCAGCAAGGCAAGGTTGAGAAAGAATCGCTTGCAAGCGGTCCTTGACTTACGACCGTCGTTTAGTGGCCGTCGCAAAGGCTCTTCCTGTGGAGGTATTTTCGACTCGGAGTTATGACAGCCGGGCTTCTTCCCCCGTGGTCACAGGGCTGCGCTTCGGGTGTTCGGCAATTGCCCCATGTTTACGACGACTTGCAAAATCCACCAATCACGTGGCCAAGTTTTAGGGCAGTTTCGTTATGAACTTGCATTTGTTTTCTGCAAAACCATCGGCTTGCTTAATGACCGCAGCGTTTGCTTAACAACTGCTGCAAAAAAGAAAGGCCTTAAACAGCATGGGTCACATTTAAAACCATCACAGCTTACGACGGAAACGGGCAAGCTCCCTTATGGTCGTAAGAGTCGTGGAGGGGGAAGAGGAAGAGGAGGAGGAGGTGGAGGAGGAAGAGGAAGAGGAGGAGGAGGAGAAAGAGAAGGAGGCAGAGGAGGAGGAGGAGGAGAAGAAGACTGTGGGGTCCTTGGCGCTCTCTGAGCTTGCTTGTTTTCTTGCAGACGTTTCATGACCCAACTAGGTAACATCATCAGTGCTAGAAGGGAGTTGGGTTGGCAGAGAGGAGGAGGAAGAGGAGGAGGAAGAGGAGGAGGAGGAGGACTGTGAGGTCCTTGGTGCTCTCTTAGGTGGGTATTTTGCTTGCAGATGTTTCATTATAATAAGGTGAAAAAGAGTTGTTTCCACGTGAGGAATGCAAGTTTGTAGGTGTTTAACTGAGACTCATTTAAAAGAGGAGGAGAAGAAGACTGTGGGGTCCTTGGCGCTCTCTGAGCTTGCTTGTTTTCTTGCAGACGTTTCATGACCCAACTAGGTAACATCATCAGTGCTAGAAGGGAGAGGGGGTTGGCGGAGAGGAGGAGGATGGAACTGTGGGGTCCTTGGTGCTCTCTGAGCTTGGTAGTTTTCTTGCAGGCATTTCATTACCCAATTAGGTAACATCATCAGTGCTAGAAGAGAGTTGGATTTGCAGAGAATAGGAAGAGGAGGAGGAGGAGGAACTTCTACTATTACTACTGTGGGGTCCTTGGTGCTCTCTGAGTTTGCTTGTTTTCTTGTAGACATTTCATGACCCAACTAGGTAACATCATCAGTGCTAGAAGGGAGTTGGGTTGGCAGAGAGGAGGAAAAGGAGGAGGAGGAGGAGGAGGAGGAGGAGGAGGAGGAGGAGAAGGAAGAAGAAGAGGAGGAGGAGGAACTACAACTACTATTACTACTACTGTGGGTCCTTGGTGCTCTCTGAGTTTGCTTGTTTTCTTGCAGACATTTCATGACCCAACTAGGTAACATCATCAGTGCTAGAAGGGAGTTGGGTTGGCAGAGAGGAGGAAAAGGAGGAGGAGGAGGAGGAGGAGGAGGAGGAGGAGAAGGAAGAAGAAGAGGAGGAGGAGGAACTACAACTACTATTACTACTACTGTGGGTCCTTGGTGCTCTCTGAGTTTGCTTGTTTTCTTGCAGACATTTCATGACCCAACTAGGTAACATCATCAGTGCTAGAAGGGAGTTGGGTTGGCAGAGAGGAGGAAGAGGAGGAGGAAGAGGAGGAGGAGGACTGTGAGGTCCTTGGTGCTCTCTTAGGTGGGTATTTTGCTTGCAGATGTTTCATTATAATAAGGTGAAAAAGAGTTGTTTCCACGTGAGGAATGCAAGTGTGTAGGTGTTTAACTGAGACTCATTTAAAAGAGGAGCTGAGAAATACAAAACTCAAAATCTGAGTTTTAAAACACCATTTTCCCCGTATTTCCACCCGCTCTCTCTAAATAAATCCATCCCTTCTTCACCAATTTTCATCGCTCCCTTTTAGTGACTAAGAAAGAATACGCAGAAAATAATCCTGCAGAAAAACAAAACCAGATTTAATGTGGAAACAGCAGTTTTATTGCTTTGGCCTTCCGTGTTAGCTAGACGGATTGAACTGAAGTTCTGAGAACTCGGTTGGTCCAAATTCCCTTCTTAAAAAGTCTTTTTCTGCTTCTGGGGTGACTCCGGCTTTCTCTTTTGTCTCCAAGGCCGTGAGTCGGTGATGCTTTGTGCATCTCAAGGCCTGCTTTAAAAATTCACATATATATTTGTATATTTACTAATGCTTGATTTTCCAGCACAGCGAGGCCTTGTCGCAGAATTTAGAGTCAAGTAATTTGAATATACTACAAAGAAGAATTTGCAAATTGACAGTGTTCTGTTATCAGGACTGCAGTTTCTTTACAAGGATGTATTTCAGTTTCTGAAAGACAGAAAATAGATGTAAATCATATTAAATCATGTTATATTATATTATATTATCAGTTCAGAAAGCCTAGCGATTAAGAATTCCTATTGATTTCTGTCGCCTTTCCAAAAGTTGTATTTATGTAAATAATACGCAGTCATGCATGCGAGCTCAATATAAAACATTTTCCATTGCTTAGCTCGTTCTTTAGATTAAAAAGAGAAAAAAAAATATTACAGTGCAAAGCAGTGAATAATGGAATCCATTTTATATGGGAGCAACATAATATAAGCCGTGGCAGAAAATTGAACAAAATGGTTAGTCTCATTCTCTCTTTTTAGTCTCTCAGCAAAGCGTTTTAAAATTTCTGGAGAAAAGGACCGAAGAGAATTGCGATTAAGAATGAAAAAGGAGAGATAGCGTTAAAAGCTGCATAAAATATAAAAAGGCACAGGAGAACAGATGCCGAAGTATAAGCTAAATTCTATAGTTAACATATTCCTGTATGAAAATTTTTAAGTACTGCCGAGGAACAATACTCTAAGAACATTATCTGTAAGATTTTGAAAGGTGTTAAAAAGCAATTTGATGCAATTTAAGAATAAGACAAAATGGGCGATATTGTTCAGATACGTAATGCAAAAGGGATGAAAGAAAAAAAACACACGTTTTAGGTAAACTTAAAAACTAAGCAGAAAAATTATAGATGGCATTTCTCACCAACAAGATTGGCAAAAATGTTTAAAGACAGGTCTGCTAAATGTTGGAAGTGTAATCAGATGCCTGATTCTTATTATCATATGTGGTGGACATGCCCAAAACCAAAAAATATTCCAATACATACTTGGTTGAAAAAAAATAGAATAGAATAGAATAGAATAGAATTTTTTATTGGCCAAGTGTGATTGGACACACAAGGAATTTGTCTTGGTGCATAGGCTCTCATGATAATGATAAAGCAGCATATATATTTGAAACCAGAAATATTGCTGTGGGCACCCTACTGGAAAAGTACGACAAAAAGGAATATATATTTGATTTTACAAGTACTAAGAATTGCATTTGCACAACAATGGAAAAGGGAAGAGATCCCGATAGATGAGAGAGTAATTTAAAAAATATTAGAATGTGCAGAAATGGACAGACTAAGGCTTACAATTAAGGAAAAAGAAGGAACTGAATATTTAATAAAAACAGAAGTTAGAAATATGGGGATACAAAAAGGACTAATGTTATAAAGGAGATTTGTTAAAGTAGACAAGTAAATATTATTATTATCATTATTATTATAGAATTGATATCATTGTGTTGAATACTATTGTAAACATTTTGATTATGATTTCCTAAAAATAATTATACCCAGACAATACACTGTTTGATTGAAATTGAATTCTTACATGTTATATAAACAAAACAAATTAAAAAAAATTGACAAAAAAAGGACCTAAGCAGAAAGGTAACATGTAGTGTGAAACTTGTTCTTCTGTCTTGGAATTTGTCCTTTTTAAGGAATTTTGAGAAATTCTCCATTTTGGAGCCAAAAAATTGGAACCAACCAACATGACACGGATGGATATGATCTTTATTGTATCTCTTTTGCTAGACTTTTGATTATTCATTGATTTTAACCTTAGTTTTAGTTTAAAATTGTGCAAAGATTCCAGGAATGCTACTTTTATTATCCTAGGGTATGATAACATTGATTATTGATTGATCTTTATCTCACTTCAACAAATGACCAGTGCTAGCTTTATTGATTTGTGTCTTAATAGCAATCCCTTCGGAGATTTTCAGATATATTTTAAGGCACATGGCAATCTTTATGTCAATTTAAATGTCCCTCTTATGATAAGTAATGAGTTGCTGTGTTGTTACCCAAAGGGGGAAAAAAAACCATTTCTCCAATTTTGGCTAATCGAATCAAATTTCAGAAGAACTGCTCTATAACTTTTAGTTTTTTGAGAGAACATTGCAGAAATAGCAATGCCACTTAGACTTTAGAATAGAATAGAATAGAATAGAATAGAATAGAATTCTTTATTGGCGAAGTGTGATTGGATATACAAGGAATTTGTCTTTGGTGTATATACAGCTTCACATTGCTTTACAGCCGTCTCTAAGCGGTTTACAGAGTCAGTGTATTGCCCCCAACAATGCACAAAACATAAAATTAAAACAGGAATGAGACTGGGTACACTGCTTAAACACTATTTTTTTAAAAATTCTCTGTTTAGAGTGAATGTAGCTTGGCTCATTTGCAGCAATCTTAGCAGTTTAAAGATATTTTTTCCCCCCATTCTCTGTTTACAGTGAATGCAGATTGGCTCATTTGCAGTAATCTTAGCATGTTAATGGCTCCCCTGGCATTGAAGTTGGCCACAGGAAGTCTTCAAATTACTTTTGAGAATTAGGAGTAAGGCAGAATTGATGGCGGTGTGGGATTCACATTAATTCCTATTTTTTTCTTCTTCTTCTGCGTTTTCTAGGCATGGCTGACTCAGATGCATTGGGAATTGCTGAAATGGTGAAACGGGTAGCAGAGCGACAAAATACTCAGGCTTGTGAAATACAAAAGAGCAAGGAAGTGCTCACACAAATGCAGGTGATATTTCAGAAATATTTTACGGTCCGGTGGAGAAAAAACAGGACTGACCGACTGAGTCTAGTTTGGTTTGGAGAAAGGAAGACAGAAGCAGAGAACTTTCTAGCCAAGAGAATAAATCTCCATTAAATGCTTTCAACCTCTGGTATCCATGGCAATGTCAGGAGGAAATAAAAACCGAAGCATTTGCTTGGATTCCAGCAAACATTTAAGTAGCAGAATCTAGGCAGCGATGGAGATCACTTGACTCTTTATTATGGTCAAAGACCAGCATAAAGGAGATGGGGTACAAAGAATTAAAAAGCATAGAAAGTGACATCAGTTACATATCAATTACATATGAAAAACTTTAAAGGAATTTAAAAAGAGGGTCAGGAGCCAGTTTGGTTAGCGGTTAAGGCACCAGGCTAGAATTAGGAGACGGTGAGTTCTAGTCCTACCTAAGGGTATGAAAGCCGGTTGGGTGACTTTGGGCCAATCAGCAGGAGATGGTGAGTTCTAATCCCACCTTAGGCATAGTAGTCAGCTGGTAACTTTGGGCCAATCACCAGGAGACAAGGAGTTCTAGTCCTGTTTTAGCCATGAAAGCTGGCTAGGTAACTTTGGACAAAATTACCAGGAGACTGGGAGTTCTAGTTTCGCCACAAGCATGAAAGCCAGCTGGGTGACATTAGGCCAACGCTAATCCCAGTCCAACCCACCTCACAGGGTTGTTGTTGTGGGGAAAAGAGGAGGAGGAAGGTGTGTTGGAGATGTTCAGCTTACTTTTTGACTCTTTTCAGTATTCGCTGGTATAACCCCGCCATATTTTTTTTCTCTGTAGGCTCAGCTTCGGGATCTTGAGATCCAGAGGAACTCCGTGGTAGCCGAAAGAAAGGCCGTTGAAAGACAAACGTACTTCTCCGAGGAAGCCCTCGCCACCACCAGAGGCCACCTCGAAGATCTGGAGGCTGAAATCTCAGCCTTGCACGGCGAGAACGTGAAGCTGTCCCAGGAGGTTGACGTTCTACAAGAAGAGTTGGAAAAGAAGATGTTAGAAAACGGGGCTTACTATGAGAAAATGGCCGCCCACCGAAATCGGTTTGAGGGAGCAGAAAGCAAACTGCCTTTTGTGGTGGAGCTGGTGACAAAAAGGGCCACCATCCAGCAGCTGATGGAGAAGAAGGAAGGGCTGGTGGCTTCTCTTCGCGAAGGAGAAGAACAGGATACGGTTGGCCAAGTCCAGGTCAGGGTGGCTGGCCTTCGCGATTATACCGTATTTTGTCTTCCTCCCCAAATCGACTCTTCTTCTTCCAAAAAATGCAGCCGATTATCCATCCTCAGCAAGATAATTTGAGGAGAGAGTGGTCTTTGACACACAACCCTTCATTTAGTGTCTGTTTGAAGTTACAACGGCGCTGAAAAAGGTGATTTGGAAACCTGTCAGATTTATGACCATTTTCCACACTTACGATTCTAAGTGGAAAAATTGGTCATAAATAGAACAGAACAGAATAGAATAGAATTTTATTGGCCAAGTGTGATTGGACACACAAGGAATTTGTCTTGGTGCAGATGCTCTCAGTGTACATAAAAGAAAAGATACCTTCATCAAAGGTACAACATTTACAACACAAACGATGGTCATAGGGTACAATTTAACACTTAATGATACAACACTTAATGATAATCATAGGGCACAAATAAGCAATCAGAAACAATCAATATCAATATAAATCAGAAGGATTACCAGCAACAAAGTTACAGTCATACAGTCATAAGTGGAAAGAGATTGGTGATGGGAACGATGAGAAGATAACATAACATAACATAACATCAGAGTTGGAAGGGACCTTGGAGGCCTTCTAGTCCAACCCCCTGCCCAGGCAGGAAACCCTACACCATCTCAGTCAGATGGTTATCCAACATTTTCTTAAAAACTTCCAGTGTTGGAGCATTCACAACTTCTGAAGGCAAGTCGTTCCACTTATTAATTGTTCTAACTGTCAGGAAATTTCTCCTTAGTTCTAAGTTGCTTCTTTCTTTGATCAGTTTCCACCCATTGCTTCTTGTTCTACCCTCAGGTGCTTTGGAGAACAGCCCGACTCCCTCTTCTTTGTGGCAGCCCCTGAGATATTGGAACACTGCTATCATGTCTCCCCTAGTCCTTCTTTTTGTTAAACTAGACATACCCAGTTCCTGCAACCGTTCTTCATATGTTTTAGTCTCCAGTCCCCTAATCATCTTTGTTGCTCTTCTCTGCACTCTTTCTAGAGTCTCAACATCTTTTTTACATCGTGGCGACCAAAACTGGATGCAATATTCCAAGTGTGGCCTTATCAAGGCATTATAAAGTGGTACTAACACTTCACGTGATCTTGATTCTATCCCTCTGTTTATGCAGCCCAGAACTGTGTTGGCTTTTTTAACAGCTGCTGCACACGGCTGGCTCATATCTAAATGGTTATCCACTAGGACTCCAAGATCCCTCTCACAGGTACTACTATTGAGCAAGGTACCACATATACGGTACTGGTGCATTTTGGTTTTTTTTGGCCTAAATGTAGAACCTTACTTTAATAGTTTAGATTAATAGTAGTGCAGATTTAGTAAATAATTTGACAGTGTTGAGGGAATTATTTGTTTAGCAGAGTGATGAAAAATCATCTTTTTCAGTGCTGTTGTGACTTCAAACGGCCAGTAAACGAAGGGTTGTGGGGTCCAAATTCATACGCTTATGACTGTTCCAGTGTCCCGTTTTGCGACCGTCTGGCAAGTCAAAGCCAATTTCGCTTAACAACCGCGTTACTAACTTAGCAATTACACACTGTGTTTAATAAGTGCTTTGGCTTTTAATAAGCTTGCCCAAAGTGGCATTTTTAACCTAATGCAAGTAAGTATTATGTGTAAACACAGTCATTGTATATTGTGTACAATGATTCACTTAACAGCTGTGGCATGTTGTAAAATAGGGCAAAACTCACTTAAGTGTCTTGCTTAGCAGTAGAAGTTTGGGACGCAGTTGTAGTTGTAAATTGAGGGACTACCTATACTTAAGATGCATTCACTTGTAAAGTATTCTGCACAGGTGAATTGTTCTTACTGTTAATAAGTGTTTCCCCTAACATTCAGTAGAATCTGTCTTTGTGCAACTTAAAATTATTATTTTATGCAGAGTCCTTGGTGGTCTATGAGCTTGGCTGTTTTCTTGTAGACCTTTCATTACCCAACTAGGTAACATCATCAGTGGTAAACAGGAGTGGGGTTTGCAGAAAGGAGGGGCAGGAGGAAATAGAAGAGGAGGAAGAGGAAGGAGAGGAAGAATAGGAGGACTGGGGTACTTGGTGCTCTCTGAGCTTGGTTGTTTTCTTGCAGACGTTTCATGACCCAACTAGGTAACATCATCAGTGCTAGAAGGCAGTGGGAATTGCAGGTAGTAGGAGGAGGAGGACGAGGAGGAGGAAGACTAGAATTAGAACTAGAACTTTGGGGTCCTTGGTGCTCTCTGAGCTTGGTTGTTTTCTTGCAGACGTTTCATGACCCAACTAGGTAAGATCATCAGTGCTAAAAAATAGTGGGGTTTGCAGAATGAAGGTGGAGGTGGCGCCGGGGGCGGAGAACTATGGGTTCCTCGGTCCTCTCTGAACTTTAATGATTTACTTGTGGATGTTTCATTACCCAGCTAGGTAACATCATCAGTATTAGAAGGGAATGGGGATTGTGGGGAGGAGGAGGAGGAGGAGGAGGAGGAGGAGGAGGAGGAGGAGGAGGAGAACTGTGGGATACTTGGTGCTCTATGAGCTTGGTTGTTTTCTTGCAGAAATTTCATTATCCAACTATGTAGCATCATCAGAAACTATTGTACATTCTGTACAATAGAAAATAAACTTGGGCTGTGTTTTTATCCGTCACTTCTCTGGTTCTTTAAGAGTCCAATCTTCCTACTTGTCTCGTTTTTCTCTTCCAGATTTAAACAGATCCTTTTCAGTTTAGAATAACAGTCTTTAGTTTCCAGTTGGTGCTAATATAAGTTTTCGGTGATAACTTCCATGTTAACAATTATGAACAAAAAAGAATTAAAACCCTTCTAATTATCAATGAACTATGAACGTTTCTGCTTTCATATCATGTCCTCTTCTCAAATATTACCAAATTTATTTTACTGTATATCTCTATTCTGTTGTTTGCATCCCGGCCTCAGGATGAAATCTCTTGTCTGCAAAGTGAAATAAAGGTTTTGAAAGAGGCTGTCGGTGAAAAGGAGAACATCATTCGAGATGAAAAAAGTAGGCAGGCTACGCTTCAGAAAGAAATTGAGGTGAGTTTTCATCTCTACAATTATTGGGTCTCCTCTGTTTTTTCTCTTTAAATGTATGCATTTTTGAATAACAATATTTTTTAAAAACGCATTCCTAAAACGGCAGCGTTCTTATCACAGAACTATAAAAGCTGCTAGTTAATTTTATCCCAGTATGAAATTATAAACTCTTTCAAGTAAGGTTCTGGGAAAATATAACGGCTGCTGTTCTTTGGCAGTTACTGTGAAAACATAATTTAAGGTGTTGAAATTTGCACTCGGTACTCGAAGACACCTTTTCAAATCTGTTTCAGCTGTGAAGACCTGCAAAGTTTTTCAAAAGAAGCCAAAAGGTTTACTTGTTTGGCACGTGAATCAAAATTTCTCCTTTCCGGTTTCCACGCAATACAATTTACTCAATCGCTAATTCTGTATGGCTTCATTTTTTCCCCAGTATTGAAAAAAAGTAGTAAAGTTAAATCTCTTTAGCCGGCTTTTCATTGGAATCAATGTCAGGTTGAATTTATTATTTAAATTTGCTCATCTTAGGGTGTTATTTCTACAGCAGTTTTCACAGCTAAATTGATAATTCACTTGAATTGAAAGAGAGAACATAAACGCAAGAAAAGCCCATCATCGTAACATCTAAACAATAAATGTATTTTGACCTAGAAGACTCGGATTATAAATGGCAGTACAGGGAGAATTTTTCAGATTTATGTACTTTTGTAGCACAGTGACCCAAAACTGAGAAAGGAAGTATTCTAAGGCCACACCTGGAAAGCTGAATTCGGTTTTGGTCACCAGGATACCACAAAGATGTGGAGACTCTAGAACAGTGGTTCTCAACCTTTATAGTGCTGCGACCCCTTTAATACAATTCCCCATGATGTGACGACCCCTTTAATACAATTCCCCACGATGTGGCGACCCCAACCGTAAAATTATTTTCGTTTTGAATTTATCACGCCTGAAGCCATATTGGCTAGCGATCTGAACTGCTTGCGATTGCCTTGAGGACGGAGGCATTAAAGCGGAGACTCCTCCCCTATTAAGTTTATGGCGCCTGAAGCCAGATTAGGCTAGCGATTGGGAGTGATTGCAGCTGGCTTGAGAGGGAGACATCAGAGCAAAGATTTCTCTCTTTTTCAATTGATCACGCCTGAAGCTGAATTCGGCTAGCGATTTGAAGAGCCTGCAGCTGGCTTGTGAAATCAACCATTGGAGCACGATTCTTCAGCTCGCAAGTATACTTCCCATATTTCCAATGGTCTTAGGCGACCCCTGGCAAATCGTCATTCGACCCCCAACGGGGTCCCGACCCACAGGTTGAGAACAGCTGCTCTAGAAAGAGTGCAGAGAAGAGCAACAAAGATGATTAGGGAATTGGAGGCTAAAACACATGAAAAACGATTTCTAGAATTGGGTAGCTCTAGTTTAATGAAAAGAAGGACTAAGGGTGACATGATAGCAGTCTTCTAGTATTTGAGGGGCTGCCACAAAGAAGAGGGAGTCAAGCTATTCTCCAGAGCATCAGAAGACAAGTCAAGAAGCAACGGATGGAAAGTAATCAAGGAGAGAAGCAACTTAGAACTATGGAGAAATTTCCTGACAGTCAGAACAATTAATCAGTGGAACAACTTACCTCCAGAAGTTGTGAGTGCTCCAACACTGGAAGTTTTTAAATACAAAATTGGACAGACATTTGTCTGAAATGGTATAGGCTTTCCTGCCTGAGCAGAGGGTTGGACTAGAAGACCTCCAAGGTCCCTTCCAACTCTGTTATTCCGTATTCTGATGGACAAGATCTAGTGATATTTTCATGGGATGTTTTAATTTTAGGGATACTTAAAAGGAGACATTTTCTGTTGAGTGTTATTATCTACGGGCTGCGTTTTGGGCTGAACAGATGCCCTGTATTTTTTTGTACTTTAATTTTTTTGTACTTCTGAGTAGATATGTCCTGGATTGCATTACACATTTCAGACGCGAGAATTAGTTCCATTCTAATTCTAATTTTAATTCCGTTCTGACCTATTCGGCGCATATTTTCTCCGCAATCGATCCCGCTGACTTCTTTGAGTTGATTCCAACTCTTTCCGTTGGAAAGCTGTATCTATCATGCTGCAATCTGAAAATCTATGAAACCCCCCCTCGCCCTGTCTACTTGCCTGTAATCCTGCAGGTCTTTCTCAGTGCTGTCCTTTTATTCTTGCTCTTAACCAGCTGCAGAGGAAGAGATCCGAAGCGGTTCTCAAACGGTTGCGTTGCCAAGTGAACAATCTGGAACTGGAGAGAAAGCAGCGGCGTTTGAAAATGCAGCAGCTAGAAGAAGAAGAAGAAGAATTACGTAAGATGTTGCAAGCCACAGATGAGTAAACTCAACCAAGGAGATCAGCTCCTGCTTTCAAGGCTTCATGTTTTTGGTTTTTGTTCATCAAACTTCTGTCTTTCCCATCTGCGTTAGTTTTGCGGTTGTGTTGTTTTTTCCCCCTGGCTGTTCTCATAATCCTAGCAACGAATGGCATTTATTATTGATGCAAAAGTAAATTTTGCATCAATACAATACATAATACATAATGTGATACATAAACACGGAGGAAAGGCTTAATAACCGGTTGCTCTTTGATTTGCTGCTGTTCCGATGTTTAGTCTTTGCTCCCTGCGGTTAGACCTTGGAAGGGCGAGCTAAGGAGGCTGCAGTTGATGCCACGTTAATTTTACGAGGCACTAAACGAGGCCTCGTTCAGAACTGGGACTTCCCAAAGGGTCAGAAAGTTTAATCATTTAATAAGATAAAATGTGTGTGGATCACTGGCGGGTTGAAAACCCAACTTCACGCAATGCGGTTTGAAGCATGCTTAACCAGAGCAGCACCTTAGCGAAAAAATAATTAAAGACAGGGGGCATAATGATATTTTAACGAGCCCATGAGTGTCCTTGGATATCTTCAGCACTTTTGGGAGGTCAGTAAATGCTTGGAATTATAGAGTGGGAAGGAAAGATGGGTTGGTCAGGAGTTGCATAACTTTTAATGCAGAAAAAGCCGGTTCCGAAACACTCCACCAGCCCTCCAGAACATTCAAAACAAGATAAAATCAAAACGCAGAGGCCTTTTCTTTAAAAAAGAAAGCATGATATTCCAGTAAAACAAAATTCTTTGCTTTTTCTGTTACCTTTTCAAAGTCCACATCCATTTGACCCATCCTTCCTATCGCAACGAAAGACCGCATGGATTGTACTCTTCACGCTTGAATAAGTTCTCAATTAAAACGTTGTTTCTTTGCATATGTTCTTTCGTTATTGGTTATGTCATTTCCCGTTGGGTTAAGGCAGAGATCTTCAAACTTGGCAGCTTTAAGACTTGTGGACTTCAACTCCCAGAATTCCCCAGCCAGCTATGCAGGACTGTTTAGGAAGAATTTGTTTCGGACTAAGCTGAGAATGAATTATTTCTCAGCTGGTTTAATAAAATAAGTTTATTCAGGCCTGAATTATAATTATAATTATAATAATAATAATAATAATAATAATAATAATAATAATAATAATAATAACAACAACAACAACAACAACAACAACAACAACAACAACAACAACAGAGTTGGAAGGGACCTTGGAGGTCTTCTAGTCCAACCCCCTGCCCAGGCAGGAAACCCTACACCATTTCAGACAAATGGTTATCCAACATTTTCTTAAAAATTTCCAGTGTTGGAATTGTCTTTGGTAATCACTACTTGGGTCTCGGTCACAACAAGTAGGGATGGTCGCAGTCAGACAGCTCAGGAGGAAAATAATTGTGGCATCAATGGATGAGAAGAAACTGGTTGCATGGATGTTCATTATTTAATGACCCCATAATCCCTTAGAAAGTGGAGTCGGGGCAACTGAATGGAGCTGAGTGTTTACTGGCCGGATGCCCTTCCTGTCACCAATGTGGAGCTTTGTTCAGCAGATATATTCTCATTGTGCTCAGAGTGAGAAATACCAGCCCGTTCTGTCCCCCCCACCTCAGTCCGGGAGGCACGAGAAATGACTCAATTAGCCGGCAATTGAGTCCATGGCGGCTATCAGCTCTGGCAGCAACCCAGCGAGCGTCTGCCAAGGTTTTTCTGTTATCTTTCCTGATGCCGGCATGTCAACCAGGAAGTCAGGAATAAACAGCACTTCAGCTCAAGTTCTCTCCAGGCAGTTGGATTTGTTCGTCACGAAGCAGTATAGCAGCCCCTCCTGTTTTTATACTCTGTGGGGTGTGGCTCTGTGACTCAGCACTTTCTAGGCCTGCCCCACCCCTGCTTCTGTTGTTCCCGCCTCTCTTGTCTACGAAACCTGGGATCTAACCAGGACTGATTGTCCTCAGCTGGGTCTGGAAGCATTTCCTGGGCGGGGGGAGATACAGGAGACAGAGGCCTCGTCACCTCCTCCACCTGGCCTGCCTCTGGCTCCTGGAGCTGAGCCAGGGAAGCCGGCCCTGCAGAAGGGAGCCCCGACGGCCCTTCCCCCTCACTCTCTGAGTCACTCTCTGGCAGGGGGCCAGGCCCGGGGGTGGGGGTGGGGGCTGGAGCCACAACACAGCCTCTACCTAGGATTGAACTCACAGCCTCCTGATAGTGAGGTGAGAGCTCAACCTCTAGGCCGCTGCACCACTAAAACTGGTTGCATGGATGGGTGTTGTAAATTATGGAAAGAAGCAAAGGGATGAAAAATAGAAGTTCTTCTACCTGTGGATTCTGTAGGGTGGAAAGATCCTGCCAGGGAAGATAATTCTGGATGGAAGGAGCAGAAAAGAGGAGACCCAGAAGGAGATCTCGTCATGTGCTACACCAGAATAACCAGCTCCCTTCACCAGAATATAGAACAATAGAGTCGGAAGGGGCCCTGGAGGTCTTCTAGTCCAACCCACTGCCCATGGCAGGAGATTCTTGGAGAGGTGCAATCAATCTCATCCTAATTTAAACCCTTTTGCCTTTTAACAAAACTGTTAGTCCAAAAATGGGGACACCAGATATTTCTTTTTTTAACCATAATGTGGGAGAGGAGCAGAATTAAAACCCATTGTTCCCAAATAATGAGTTATGAGGATAAGACAATTTTAATTTTAACCTTGGTTTGTGTTTGTGTGTGTTTATGTATATACATACATACACACATACATACATACATACATACATACATACATACATACATATATATATATGTCTTTGGTTATTTGGGTTTTCTCCCGCGTAAAATTGGAAGTGTCTTGGCGACATTTCGACGAAATCCCATTCGTCATCATCAGGCTAGGTGCTTAAAGCTTCCTATTTCTAGGAGAAAATTTTTCTCCTAGAAATAGGAAGCTAAGCACCTCCCAGAAGCACAAGCTGAAGCCTGAAGATGACGAATGAGACTTCGTCGAACGTCGCCAAGACACTCCAATTTTACGAGGAGAAACCCAATAACCAAAGATCTACATACAAACACCCGCGAAACCTCAGAAAACAAATACATACATACATACATATATATATATATATATATATATATATATATATATATATATATATATATATACATATATACAGACATCCATACAAAATATGGTTTTATGGCACCCCCTAGTGGCAGCATCTTGTCTTCGCTTGATGCTGATAGGAGGCATTTTCCATTGACACAATACTTAAAAGAGAAACCGAGGCAGCGTTATTCCTTTGTCCAAAGAGAATAAGAATTATGTCCACATAATTCAAACCATCATGTGCCCTTCTGTAAAACAAAAAAAAAAAAAAAAGCAAAACACCCTAATTTAAAATGGCTCATGGGAAGCTAATAACCTGCCTTTGTCATTGTGTTGGGTCTCGCCATGGCCAATTGACGAATCAATTAATTAACTAATTAACTAATAACCTAACTGCCTATCTTACTGTGAAACAGGCTCCTTGAAAGTCTTGACGATCATTGGTAGGGCAGTCAGAACATTTGGGAGGAAAGTACAGGTGAAACGTAAAATTTGTTACTACCGGTTCTGTGGGCGTGGCTTGGTGGGGGGGGTTAATGTGACTGGGTGGGCGTGGGCAACTTTTTTTTAACTTTTAAAAGCATTTTTCCTACAACCAAAGAGGTTGTAAAAAATGTTTTTAAAAGGCTCTGACGATCCCAGCTGAGTTGCCTGATCGTCAGAGGTTTTTGTTTTCTTTTAAAAGCATTTTTTTGCCAACCTCTTTGGCCTGGAGGACTTCTGGGAGTTGAAGTCCTCCAGGCTTAAAGTTGCCAAGGTTGGAGACTCCTGCTCCAAAGCACCTGAAGGCTAGAGAAGGAAGAATGGATGGAAACCGATCAAGGAGAGATTCAACCTAGAAATAAGGAGAAATTTCCTGACAGTGAGAACAATCAACTGATGGAACAGATGTTGCCTTCGGAAGTTGTGGGAGCTTCATCCCTGGAAGCTTTCAAGAAGAGACCGGACTGCGATCTGTCAGAAATGGTGTAGGGTCTCCTGCTTGAGCCGGGGGGTGGGGGTGGGGGTGGGGGATGGGGTTGGACTAGACGACCTACAAGCTCCCTTCCAACTCTGTTAATCTGTTAAATCCGAGAAGTCTGAACAATCGAACAACAAAGGAGAACAATCCTTTGTTCTGGGCACTGGGATTTTGCTGGTCGGGACCCCTTTTGCTAAAGCGCTCGCTTCAATTCGTTTTTGGCATCCTTCATCGGCCTTGGCACCAGGATCAGACCGAAATGGGGAACGAGAGTTTAGTGGATAATAAGAAGAAGATTGGACTAGTCTCTTCCAGAAACCTCCAGAGTCTCTTCAAACACTGCAGATATCTATAATTCAAATACTGTTCAACAAAACTGCTGGACCAAAGACGCCAAGATAGACATCATAGGCAACAGAAGAATTAACACCTACAAATTAGCCACAGGGGAGAAAAACAGCTGAATTTTGTTGGGTCATCAGCTGATAATCCATATAGACTTTACAGTGGGACAGTCAGTTCTATCGGGAAAACCTGTCACAACTATTGTCAACTGCCCCATTTTATAGATTTAGCGATTGGAGAAAAGGGTTTTGTTCTGTTCCCCCTCGCCTCCGTCCGAGCGATGGCTTAATTAGCCGGCACTATCAACTCTGGCAGCAAACTAGCGAGCGTCTGCCAAGTGTCTCTGTTATCTCCCTCGACACCAATGAGTCACCCAAGAACAAACAGTACTTCAGCTCTTAGTTAAGCAGTTGATTTGCCTGCTACAAAGAGGCACAGCAGCTCTTGCTGCCTTTATATCCTGTGGGGTGTGGCTCCATGACTCAGCACTTCCTAGGCCTGTGTTGTGTCTTGTCCGATCTCACCACAGCCGGGGCCTTCTTATCTGCTTCCGAACACGGAGGAATGTCCTAGTATGCCTCCCGGCCCCAGCCCTGGCTCCATGCCCAGACAGGCTGAAGAGGAGGAAGTATCTCCAGCCCCCAGCTCTGGCTCCATGCCCAGGCAAACGGAGCAACTAGACCCCTCCCCCTCCTCCACAGCATGTGAGCCTGAGGAAGGTTTATTACCAACAGCTGCCGACTGGAGTGACCCTCGCGTCAGAAGACTTGATAGACGGAGGCAACAGAAGGAAGGGAGGGGCAGGCCTGGATAAGTGCTGAGTCATGGAGCCACACCCCATGGCCTATATAAAGGATCTGCTTTCTGGCATTCTCTGAGTCAGGCAAAGTCTAAACATATCTTGCTGAAGTCACTTCCTGATCTCCTGCCTGCCCTGAGGACTTTGCTAGGACTTTGGCAGAGCTGCAGAGGCACGCCTGATTCGGATTTCCCTGACCTGGCCGTCAGTGGAGGAGTGGGACACGACAGCCTGCCCCACCCCTGTTTCTGTTGTTCCTGCCTCTCCTGCCTACGAAACCTAGGGTCCAACCAAGCCTGATTGCCATAAGCTGGGTCTGGAGGCGTGGCCTGGGAGGGGAAAGAGTCAGGGGACGGAGGTCTCGTTATCTCCTCCACCTGGCCTGCTTCTGGCTCCTGGAGCTGAGCCAGGGAAGCCGGTGCTCCCGAGGTAAGTCCTGACGGCCCTTCCCCCTCACTTTCCAAGTCACTTTCTGGCTTGGCAGGGGGCCTGGCTCGGGGGTGCAGACACAACAGGTTTGGATGAGCATCCAGTGTTACAAGAGACTATTTACAGACCTTGTTCCCTTTTCAAAATATTGGAATTTGAGCAATTGTTCCTGTTCCTCTTCTACCATCTGCCAGTGAATCCACGCAAGATTTCTAGAAAGCTGCCGGACCAAAATTTGAGACTTTGATGTTATTATATATGTCGACGGCAGCAAGATTACTTTATGCACAAAAGTGGAAGGACACTTTAATTCCCACAATGGCTGTCAAAGCTGATGGAGTTAGCAGAGATGGCCAAATTGATTACAATGATTAAAGAGAAAAAAAACACCAATTTTTTTTTTAATGTTCTTGGAAACCATTTCTGGACTTTGTGCTCGAAGTGAGGGGGGAAAACCCTGAAACTTTGACTTTGGGTTTTGCCAATTAGATAGGTTTGTTGTTATAGAAAAGGATAGTATATATTATTATATAAAAGTAAAAAGTTGAGGTTTGATGCTATTATCTTATTTTACTGCATCAAAAAGAGTTGGAAGTCAATACTTTTTCAATCTTTTCCCCCCTTTTCCTTAACACTTCTCTCTCCCCCTTTTCCTTTCTTATTTTTCCATTGTTTTCTTTTATATTTTATATTGTAAACTAATAAGATTATACACACACAAACACACACACTCACAAAAGCTGCTGGACCAATGGACAGAGACGTAAACAAAAACCTTACGCATCGCACAATTACAGAGGAGCTCATCGGTGCTTCCAAAAGACAAAAAATGAAGACTAAGAAATGAAAAAGCAGCTCATTTACAAACCTCATGTTCTCGCTTTAAGTGGCCTTAATTTCTCCCTGGCATTCTCTCCTTTGATTATTATAACCAATATTTGAAGACACCACAGGGACTACTTAACGGTGTTTTTTTTCCCAGTCTGTGCCGTTATCCCATTAGAACTTCAAAAAAAGAAAAAAAAGAGGGATGACACTACTGATTTTTTAAAATTGTTTTCTAGACTTTCCTGTTTGTCAAATCCTAATCATTTCTTTGAAGTTTAAGAGATTAACAGAGTTAGAAGAGACCTTGTACCGTGTCTTCCCGAAAAAAGACCCGGTCTTACATTTTTTTGAATCCTGCTCAAAAGTCCAATTGGGCTTATTATCAGCAGCTGTCTTATTTTGTGGGGTAGGTTATTTAGTCCAACCTCCCACCCAAGCAGGAGACCATACCCCATTTCTGACAGATGGCAGTCCAGTCTCTTCTTGAAAACCTCCAGTGATGAAGCTCCCACAACTTCCGAAGGCAACTTCGGTTCCATCGGTTGATTGTTCTCAATTCCTCCTTATTTCCAGGTTGAATCTCTCCTTGGTCAGTTTCCATCCATTATTCCTTGTCTGGCCTTCAGGTGCTTTGGAGAATAGCTTGAGCCCCTTCCTCTCTGCGGCAGCCCCTCAAATATTGGAAGACTTCTATCATGTTTCCCCTGGTCCTTCTCTTCACTAGACCAGAATAAACTTCTCAAAAGCTTCCAGTGATGAAGCTCCCACTGATTGCTCTCACTGCCAGAAAATTCCTCCTTATTTCTAGGTTGAATCTCTCCTTATTTGGTTTCCATCTATTATTCCTTGTGTGGCCCTCGGGTGCTTTGGAGAATAGCTTGACCCCCCCCAACTCCTCTCTGTGGCAGTCCCTCAAGTATTGGCACACTGCTATCATTTTTCTATCAGTTGCAAAGCAATGGATGGAAAAATGGAGAAGTTTTTATTCAGCCACAAAAGCTTCAGACTGGCAGGGGGTGGATTGCAATTGGAGTTGCACCTGCCTATCTCCCAACTCCTCCTCCTCCTCCTCCTCTTTCTCCCTCCTCCTCCTCCTCTCTCTCCCTCCTCCTCCTCCTTCTCTTGTTCTCCTCCTCCTCCTCCTCTTCCTCCACCTCTTCCTCCTTGTCCTCCCCCCATCTCCCCCCCCATCTGTTACAGATAGTTTGGTGGAAACATCTCCTTCTGGAAGCTTTCAAGAAGAGACCGGACTGCCATCTGTCAAAAATGGTGTCGGGTCTCCTGCTTGGGTGGGTGGGTGGGCTGGTTGGACTAGATAACCTCCAAGTTCCCTTCCAAGTCTGTTCATCTAACTGTTTGTCTGATTGGCTCGGTCTGGATCCGCGGTCTCTTAAGGCCTGATGGTCAGGAGAGTTAAATGCAGTTTTAAAAGGGCTTCATAGTTCAGGAGCAGCCAGTTATTGAAGAAACGCTTTTCATTAACTGCCCTGCAGGAGGAAAGGCTTGAGCGGCTGCTCCTCCCTTCCGGCATTTTATTAATTATGACGCCTCCAGCAGATGCTTTGCAAATGAATATGCAGGCTGCAAAGAGCCGTTTAACCTCCTATCTAATTTGGCCTGATGGAAAGCAAAAAAAACCAAAACCCAGCTCGATCCATCCAGTGAGGTTTGGAGTGGAAACGGCCAGCAGGGGGCAGCATTTCTCCCCTTATGAATTTTTTCAAAAATAATTAAAAAAAGACTTTTCTTAAATCCATGGCTTCCAACTTAGTCTGGGAGGTCGGGGGTAAATCAAATTGAATATCCATTTTTGGAGCTGTCCGTCATGCAACCTGCATTTAAAACGGCAGTGTTTATTATAAGATGACCAAAGGCCCGGAGACAAAACCGTAGGAAGAATGGATGCAGGTTTTGGGTCTGGCCAGTCTAAAGAAAAGAAGAATTAAGGGTGACACGATAGCAGCATTTGAGGGGCTGCCGCAAAAATGAAGGGGTCAAATTATTCTACAAAGCACCGGAGGGAAACTAATCAAAGAGAAAAGCAACCTGGAATTAAGGAGAAACTTCCTAACAGTGAAGACAATTAACCAGTGGAACGGCTTGCCACCAGAAATCGTGGGTACTCCATCACTGCAGGGTTTTTAAGAAGCAAGTGGACAGCCACTTGTCTGAAGTGGTATAGGCTGGACTACGAGACCGCCAAGGTCCTTTCAACCTTCTCTTCTCTTCTATTTTCTCTTCTATATTCTATATTCTATATTCTCTTCTCTCTTCTTTTCTATTTTCTCTCCCCTCCCCTCCCCTCCCCTCCCCTCCCCTCCCCTCCCTTCCCTTCCCTTCTCTTCTCTTCTCTCTTCTCTTCTATTTTCTCTTCATGGTTGTCCCAAAGGAGCTTTTTTCAAGAGGCAACTGGACTTTGTTTTTCCTTGAGGATGTTTCGCTTCTCATCCAAGAAGCTTCTTCAGTTCTTCTTCTTCAGAACCGAAGAAGCTACTTGGATGAGAAGCAAAACATTTTCAAAGGAGGTGTCCATAGAGATTCTCCATCATCCAGGTCATGATTGTCCCAAAGGTATTTTTTCAAGAGGCGACTGGACTTCCTTGGGTTTTCTTTGAGGATGTTTCGCTTCTCATCTGTCTTCAAAGAAAATTCAAACAAAAAGCAAGAAAGTCCAGTTGCCTCCTGAAAAAGCACCTTTGGGACAACCACAACCTGGATGATGGAGAATCTCTACAGACTTTTTAGCTATACAATTTGGGATGAACACCCTTGGAATGGTGTGGGAGTAGGAATGGATTTCCAGAGGGAAAAAATTGCAGACTACAGGAACCATTTGCACCACTCAGGCGACCCTGAAGACACAGATGAACCTCCAAGTGGCCTCAAGGACCCTCTAAAAGGATGCAAATGACCAGCTGTCTGTAAGGAGTATAAATCCTTCCCTTCCCCAACGTGCTGTCAGAGCTGAAGAAGCTTCTTGGATGAGAAGTGAAACGTCTTCAAAGAAAAACAAAGTCCAGTTGCCTCCTGAAAAAGCACCTTTGGGACAACCAAGAACTGGATGACTTGGAGAATCTCTACAGACTTTGAGCTATACAATTTGGGATGAACACCCTTGGAATGGTGTGGGAGTAGGAATGGATTTCCAGAGGGAAAAAATTGCAGACTACAGGAACCATTTGCACCACTCAGGCGACCCTGAAGACACAGATGAACCTCCAAGTGGCCTCAATAATAATAATAATAATAATAATAATTTAATTTGTATACCGCCCTTCTCCCGAAGGACTCAGGGCGGTGAGCAGGCAGATAAAATACAGACATATACAATAGTTAAAACAACCCTTAAAAAACTGATTTAAATTTGCCCAAAAATTAAAATAATATACACCCCCATAAAATTACAAAAATTTAAAAACCCATCAAATTCAATTAAAATTAAAGGTAAAAATCAAGCTAGTCCAGCCATACGAAATAAATAGGTTTTAAGTTCGTGGCGAAAGGTCCTAAGGTCAGGTAGTTGTCGAAGCCCGAGGGGAAGTTTGTTCCACAGGGTCGGAGCCCCCACAGAGAAGGCCCTCCCCCTGGGGGCCGCCAGTCGACACTGTTTGGCTGACGGCACCCTGAGGAGTCCCTCTCTGTGGGAACGTACCAGACGATGGGAGATAGAGGCCGGCAGTAGACGGTCCCGTAGATAGCCCGGTCCTAAGCCATGACTCTCTCAAAGGATGCAAATGACCAGCTGTCTGTAAGGAGTATAAATCCTTCCCTTCCCCAACGTTCTGTTAGAGCTGAAGAAGCTTCTTGGATGAGAAGTGAAATGTCTTCAAAGAAAAACCAGAAAGTCCAGTTGCCTCTTGAAAAAAAGCACCTTTGGGACATATCTTGTAAAAGGACTCCTTTGATTTTAGGTGACAAATGTATAACCGTGTTTTTTTTTCGTGGTTGAGTTGATGTGCCTGTTTCCATAGGAGTGAGGTCATTTTAACTAATTTCCCAAAAAAGTCACAGCTGTTTCCTTTTGATGTCCCTGAAGGATATTTGCATTTATATGAGTCTTTAGAACGGGCCAGCAGTGTGCTGCCTCATCAACCCCCAAGTTCTGCAAAATGTACTTATATAGTTTGGGACGTGGTCAAAAATCTTGGCTTTAATCCACACAGGTGCTCATGGAATCCCACCACCCAGTGGCTTGGACTTTGAGCTTGTCGATCGAAAGGTTGGCAGCTCAGCGGTTCGAATCCCTAGTGCTGCCATGTAACGGGGTGAACTCCCGTTACTTGTCCCAGCTTCTGCCAACCTAGCAGTTTCGAAAGCACGTAAAAATGCAAGTAGAAAAAATAGGGACCACCTTTGGTGGGAAGGGAACAGCGTTCCGTGCGCCTTTGGCGTTGAGTCATGCCGGTCACATGACCATGGAGATGTCTTCGTACAGTGCTGGCTCTTTGGTTTTGAAACGGAGATGAGCACCACCCCCTAGAGTCGGGAATGACTAACACATATGTGCGAGGGGAACCTTTCCCTTTCCCTTTACCCCAAAATTAGATGACATTGAGTGAGATTGAAATATATTTTAGCTCCTTGGACCATCAGTTTAAACGCCGCTGTTGCTTGGGAGAAACCAAAGAAGGTTGATGAATTGCAATGGATGGACAACGCATCTCTTTGTAATGAAAACATGGTAGGAACTTTCAAACTCCTGGGGAGGAAACCCATGGCAAATCTAGATGGCTCACTAAAAAGCAGAGACATCGCCCTGCCAACAAAAGTGCGTATAGTCAAGGTTATGGTTTTCCCAGTTGCAATATATGGCTGTGAAGACTGGACCATAAGAAAGGCTGAGCGCCAAAGGATTGAGGCCTTTAAACTCTGGTGCTGAAGAAGACTCCTGCAAGTCTCTTGGACTGCAAGGTGATCCAACCGGTCAGTCCTAGAGATCAGCTCTGCCTGCTCTTTAGAAGGCCAGATCCTGAAGATGAAATAATTTTGGCCACCTAATGAGAAGGAAGGACTCACTGGAGAAGAGCCTAATGCTGGGAAAGATGGAGGGCAAAAGAAGAATGGGACGACAGAGAATGAGGTGGCTGGATGGAGTCACTGAAGCAGTCGGCAGGAGCTTAAATGGACTCCAGAGGATGGTAGAGGACAGGAAGGCCTGGAGGAACATGATCCATGGGGTCATAATGGGTCGGACACAACTTCGCAACTAACAACAACAACAACAACAAAGGAACTGAAGGCTGCTGAGATTTCTCCTCTTCTGCTTTGAATTTTCTACACTTCTGAGCATGTATCTGGCTGAAGAGAGCAGTGGATGAACGAGAGGGATCATAGTGAGGGCTTGCAACTGTTGTCTGCCCAATTATGCATCCTGAACTCGGACTGTCTCATCTGCTCGTTGGCCATTAGCTTGGGGTAAGGGGAGAATCGAACCAAATACCCGAAGAACCTTTATTCCTTCTAATTATTCTTTCCTGGGGCTATCGAGCTGTGGCCCGGCAATGCTCTGGGGTTTTAGGCATAAATTAGCGCACGGTATCTGAGCTGTGGGGAGAAATGCTTCCTTGCCAAGAAGGCCCGGGCAGAAATGAGAAGGAAGCACAATGCGCATCATGTGCTTTCTTCATCGTTCCATCTCCCGACGGAGTTGGCTCAGCCGTCCCTTAATTTTATGCTGAACGGGTTGACATTGGTAGGTCTCGCTGAAGGACAAGTAATAACAACCCAGGAGAAATCAAATCTTGACAAGAGGAAAGAGTCGGATTGTTTTCAGTTGGGCTTGGGCTGAAATACGGGAACATGGGGGCTTGTTCGTTCGTTGGGAGACCGTGTTTATTTATGTATTCAACGTATTTATATCTGCCTGTCTAACCTGCCAAACCCTGGGCGGTGAAAGAATGGGAAATATAATACCATTATCCCAATTTTTTAAATTTTATTTTATCGTTACTAAAATCTCACGGTCACCTATGGCACAACTCCATTAACATTCTGGTCCAGAGCCTTGGGGGTGGGGAGAGAGACCAGGTCTTTGTGAAGGTCAGCAGGATGTAACCGTGGCAGAGAAGACATGTTCCTTATGATAGAATTTGCAACCTATGTGTCACGCATCAAGGATCAGGGCCACACATTAAGCTCCAGTTAAGCTGGTTAACCTGATCTGCCTTTCTGCCTGCTTGCCTGCCCGCCTGCCCGCCTCCGTCTAACCGTCCATCATTCATCTTTCTGTATCTATATCATATCTATCTATCTATCCATCCATCTATTCATCCATCCATTATCCATCCATTATCTATCTATCTATCTATCTATCTATCTATCTATCTATCTATCTATCTATCTATCTATCTATCTATCATTCATCCATCCATCATATTTCTCTAATATGATGCTATAATTATAATATATAATTGCTACCAACCTGCCTTCCATTGAGGACCTGTATACTGCACGAATCAAGAAGAGGGCCGTGAAAATATTTACAGACTCCTCGCATCCTGGACATAAACTGTTTCAGCCCCTACCCTCAAAACGACGCTATAGAGCACTGCACACCAGAACAACTAGACACAAGAACAGTTTTTTCCCAAAGGCCATCACTCTGCTAAACAAATAATTCCCTCAACACTGTCAGACTATTTACTGAATCTGCACCACTATTAATCGTTTCATAGTTCCCATCACCAATCTCTTTCCACTTATGACTGTATGACTATAACTTGTTGCTGGCAATCCTTATGATTTACATTGATATATTGATCATCAATTGTGTTGTAAATGTTGTACCTTGATGAACGTATCTTTTCTTTTATGTACACTGAGAGCATATGCACCAAGACAAATTCCTTGTGTGTCCAATCACACTTGGCCAATAAAAATTCTATTCTATTCTATTCTATTCTATTCTATTCTATTCTATTCTATTCTATTCTATTCTATTCTATTCTATTCTATTCTATTCTATTCTATTCTATTTATATCATATCTATCTATCCATCCATTATCTATCTATCTATCTATCTATCTATCTATCTATCTATCTATCTATCTATCTATCTATCTATCTATCTATCTATCTTCTACCATCCATCCATCCATCCATCCATCCATCCATCCATCCATCCATCCATCCATCATCTTTCTGTATCTATATCATATCTATCTCCATCTATCTGTCCATCCATTATCTATCTATCTATCTATCTATCTATCTATCTATCTATCTATCTATCTATCTATCTATCTATCTATCTATCTATCTATCTATTTATCAGGGGCCTCTGGTGGCTCAGATTGCTAAGACAGTCTGTTAACAACACAGCTGCTTGCAATTACTGCAGGTTCAAGCTCCACCAGGCCCAAGGTTGACTCAGCCTTCCATCCTTTATAAGGTAGGTAAAATGAGGACCCAGATTGTTGGGGGCAATAAGTTGACTTTGTATATAATATACAAATGGATGAAGACTATTGCTTGACATAGTGTAAGCCACCCTGAGTCTTCGGAGATAAATAAATAAATAAAAAAAATAAAAAAATCATCCATCCATCACCTTTCTCTATTTATATCATATCTATCTGTCCATCCATTATCTATCTACCTATCTACCTACCTACCTATCTATCTATCTATCTATCTATCTATCTATCTATCTATCTATCTATCTATCTTCTATCTTCCACTCATCCATCCATCCATCCATCCATCCATCCATCTTTCTGTATCTATATCATATCTATCTCCATCTATCTGTCCATCCATTATCTATCTATCTATCTATCTATCTATCTATCTATCTATCTATCTATCTATCTATCTATCTATCTATCTACTATCTTCCACTCATCCATCCATCCATCCATCCATCCATCCATCCATCTTTCTGTATCTATATCATATCTATCTCCATCTATCTGTCCATCCATTATCTATCTATCTATCTATCTATCTATCTATCTATCTATCTATCTATCTATCTATCTATCTATCTATCATCTATCTTCTATCTTCCACTCATCCATCCATCCATCCATCCATCCATCTTTCTGTATCTATATCATATCTATCTCCATCTATCTGTCCATCCATTATCTATCTATCTATCTATCTATCTATCTATCTATCTATCTATCTATCTATCTATCTATCTATCTATCTATCTTCTATCTTCCACTCATCCATCCATCCATCCATCCATCCATCTTTCTGTATCTATATCATATCTATCTCCATCTATCTGTCCATCCATTATCTATCTATCTATCTATCTATCTATCTATCTATCTATCTATCTATCTATCTATCTATCTATCTATCTATCTATTCTATCTATTCTATATCTATCTATCTATCTATCTATCTATCTATCTATCTATCTATCTATCTATCTATCTATCTATTCTATATCTATCTATCTATCTATCTATCTATCTATCTATCTATCTATCTATCTATCTAACAAGAATCTGGTCAACTAATGGTCTGGCCAACGGAATTCAAGAGTTGGATTTACACCGTTTGTGGGAACGTAATGACTCCAGACTGATTACTTGCTTGACTCTGCCCCCAGGCTCTGCCTCACCTTTTCCTATATTACGCTAGACATATGTTTGATGTATTTTGTTAATTCTCATTGGTTTTCAGTGCTGCACTCTTCTTCTTCATCCGTGGGGTTGACCTTGGTGCTTTGATGCTTCCCATTAGTTTATCCTTAAAAGACGGCGCTGGAGGGATTATTGTTATTATAGGACCATGTATTTTGGCCTCTCACAGATAGTATGATGTCCCAGCATTATTATGATTGTTTTCATTTACACAACCACCACCACTACCTCCTCCTCCTCCTCCTCCTCCTCCTCCTCTTCTTCCTCCTCCTCTACCTCTTCTCCTCCTCCTCCTCTGCTTCCCCTCCCCTCTCCTCCTTTGAAACATGGAGCAAACAGTAGGTTCCTCGAGCATTTAGCAGCCTTTCGATGGATGATTTATGGTGCCATCCTATGAGTGTGTGCACAGGAAAAGTTTATTCACTCCTCCAACGAGCCAAAGAGAGCGATTACCCCCTTTCAAGAAAAAGCTTGTTGTACACACCCGCATGTGTGTAACGAACACAACTTAAATCACAACGTTCAAATGTACCCCTGACAAGCTGCCAAGATAACAAGCTAATTATGGCTGCCAAGCGGTGTCTAAGAGCAGCTACGGACAGAAGAGAAACAGGCAGATTCAAAACAACTAATCAATCTGAAGAAAAGAGGAGGGGAAACAATGATCTCCCCGCCTCCCCCTCCCCAAAATGCAGGTGGGAGTTTCTGGACGTCAGAGATTTGCACATACTATTTACAAAGAAGACAGGAAATGGCTAGGACACAGGAGCCTCGGTAGAGACCGATTCCTTTTCCAAAGAGTTTGACGCCTGCTAAAATAATGCATGGATTAAAAATGGCCCATTTTGACTTTTTTGACGTTCTTCCCCAATGGACATCACTGCCTAGCAGCTGAAATATTTCCCAAGGTTGATTAGGCAACCATATTGATTAGGGTGGATTCTTTCTCATTTTGTTTTACAACTATCTTTTTGTGAAGGAGCTAAAACTCTTCAAGGACGAGGAAGGGGCTTGTAGAGGCCAGCTTCTACAATACATAGAATAGAATCCTAGGGCTGGAAGGGACCTCGGAGGTCTTCTAATCCAACCCTCTGCCCAAAGCAGGAGATTTACACCATCCTGGACAGTATTCAGCAGGTTCTGACCAGTTCTGGAGAACCGGTAGCAGAAATTTTGAGTAGTTCAGAGAACCAGTAAATACCACCTCTGACTGGCCCCGCCTCCATCTATTTTCTGCCTCCCGAGTCCCAGTTGATCGGGAGGAAATGGGAATTTTGCAGTATCCTTCCCCTGCCACACCCACCAAGCCATGCCACACCCACCAAGCCATGCCACGCCCACCAAGCCACACCCACAGAACTGGTAGTAAAATTTTTTGAATCCCGTCACTGATCCTGGACCAATGGTTGTCCAATCTTGAACACCTCCAGAGATGGAGCAGCTGCAACTGTAGGAGGCAAGCTGTTCCATTGATTAATTGTTGAGTAATTGTTGAGTAATCCTCTGGGATAAACATTTCAGCTCCCTTTTTTCCACGGTTAACCTTCTGTTGTGTGAAACTCTTGCATCTCACAAGGTTCAGGTGTCCATCTACATTGGAAAGGCCCAGGCCACTCTTTTGAAGGCAGCAAAGTCCACGTTTCTCCAGAATTGTCCAGAAGGCCAGACAAGGAATAATGGATGGAAACTGACCAAGGAGAGAGTCAACCTAGAAATAAGGAGGAATTTTCTGACAGTCAGAACAATCAACCCATGGAACAGAAGTTGCCTTCGGAAGTTGTGGGAGCTTCATCACTGAAGGTTTTTAAAAAGAGACTGGACCGCCATCTGTCAGAAATGGTGTAGAGTCTCCTGTTTGGGCAGGGGGTTGGATTAGATGACCTACAAGGTCCCTTCCAACTGTGTTATTCTGTTCTGTTTATTCTGGACAGAGAAGACCGCTGGTTTGAACAAGGAGTCAAAGAGGCCATACAGTCGGGAGTTGAACGACTGGCCTCGTGGCGCGACTGGAACAATCTGGAACTGAACACACTCAAAACCGTAGAAATGGTGGTAGACTTTAGGAGAAACCCTTCCATACTTCCACCTCTCACAATACTAGACAACACAGTATCAACAGTAGAAACCGTCAAATTTCTAGGTTCTACTATATTGCAAGATCTAAAATGGACAACTAACATCAAAAAAGGACAGCAAAGAATGTTCTTTCTGTGCCAACTCAGGAAGCTCAAACTGCCCAAGGAGCTGCTGATCAGAGGAATTATTGAGTCTGACATCTGCACCTCCATAACTGTCTGGTTTGGTTCTGCAACCCAACAAGAAAGACACAGACTTCAGAGGATCATTAGAAGTGCAGAAAAAAACAGTGGCTACCAACTTGCCTTCCATGGAAGACCTGTATACTGCACGAATCAAGAAGAGGGCCGTGAAAATATTTACAGATCCCTCACATCCTGGACATAAATTGTTTCAACTCCTACCCTCAAAACAATGCTATAGAGCACTGCACACCAGAACAACTAGACGCAAGAACAGTTTTCTCCAGAAGGCCATCACTCTGCTAAACAAATAATTCCCTCAACACTGTCAAACTATTGACTAAATCTGCACTACTATTAATCTTCTCATCGTTCCCATCACCAATCTCCTTCCACTTATGACTATAACTTTGTTGCTTGTATCCTTACGATTTATATTGATATTGTTTCCTGATTGCTTATTTGTAGCCTATGACTAATCATTAAGTGTTGTACCTTAGGATTCTTGACGAACGTATCTTCTCTTTTATGTACACTGAGAGCATATGCACCAAGACAAATACCACCTCTGGCTGGCTCCAGAATAGGGTGGGAATGGAGATTTTGCAATATGTTTGCTTCAGGAGTGGGGAGGGAATGGGGATTTTGAAGTATCCTTCCCCTGCCACGCCCACCAAGCCACGCCCACCAAGCCACACCATGCCCACCAAACCACGCCCACAGAACCGGTAGTAAAAAAATTTGGATTTCACCATTGCAGTAGATCCTTTGCTTCCAACGCCTAGGAGTTTATTTCTCATTTCTCCCAGAGTGCAAGCAGTTAAACTCACACGCCTGAAACAGTGAATGAGTTTTTTATGCTTTAGCCTTTACAGAGATGTCCTTGAATCGGCCCAGCGTAATTTGTGTCAGTAAGGTTTGGTTGTCACCACACAAGCTGAAGCGGTGATACTTAAATTTGCCAGGAAGAGCCACACACAGGGAAGAGTAACAAAAAAAAAAATCCACAAACCAGACTGGGATGGTTTAAATCAGCCATCCTAGCAGCACCAAGGTTGCACTGGGGTATGTACGAGTGTGCTAAAAATGTACAAGAAATAACTTCTCAGATAACTGGAATCTTCCATTCATGGTCACGTAGACCAGGGGTCTCCAACCTTGGCAACTCTAAGACTGGCGGACTTCAACTCCCAGAATTCCTCAGCCAGCAAAGCTGGGAGTTGAACTCCTCCAGGCTTAAAGTTGCCAAGGTTGGAGACCCCTGAAATACACAAAGGTAGATGGCACACAAAGGTAGATGACTTACAAGAGTTCATTTAGTGACCGTCCGAAGTTACAATGTCACTGAGAAATGTGACTTATGACCGATTTTCCACGCTTACGACCAATGCAGCATCCCCACCATCACATGATCAAAATTAGGAAGCTCGGCAACTGGCATGTACTTATGACGGTTGCAGAGTCCTGGGGTCACGCGATCCCCTTTTGCGACCTCCCGATAAAGCCAAGTTGATGGGGGAAGCCAGATTCACTTAACAACCCTGCGAGTAACTGAACAGCTGCAGCGATTCACTTAACAACTGTGGCAAGAAAGTTCATTAAACAGAGCAAAATTCACTTAAAGACTGTCTCGTTTAGCAACAGGTCTACATTTTGGGCTCAATTGCGGTCGTAAGTCGAGGACTACCTTTACTGGTTGCTGAAGTAGTTAGTTTTGACGCAAAAGGGGAATTGCATGACCCTGAGATACTACAACCGTCATAAATACGAGTCGGTTGAGAAACATCCAAATTTGGATCACGTGATCCCCGGGGGATTCGGCAACGGTCGTAAGTATGAAAAATGGTCATAAATCACATTTTTCAGTGATGTTGTAACTTTAATCTCTCGACATTCATTTTTTCCATCAAAGCGATTTTGACTGACAGAGTCAACAGGATAGCACAGGGTGACCTTTGGGGATCCCTGTTTTTCCACCTTTCCCCTAAAATGTAAGCTCACACCTAGTAAACAGAGGCTTGGCTTCCATCCTCAAGACCCGTGTTCTCTTTAGCGTCCCCTTCCGGTTGCCCCAAAGAAGAAGGGGCCCACTTATTTCCCAAAGCGAGCAGAAGGCAGGACAAGAAACCATGGATGGAAACTCAGCAAGGAGAGAAGCAACCTAGAACTAAGGAGCAAGGGAGAACAATTAACCAGTGTCTGTCAGAATAGAGCTGGAAGGGACCTTGGAGGTCTTCTAGTCCAACCCTCTGCTTAAGCAGTCTTTCAGGCAAATGGCTGTCCAGTCTCTTAGAAATCTCCAGTGATGGAGCACCTACAACTTCTGGTGGCAAGTTGTTCCACTGGTTCATTGTCCTCACTGTTAGGAAGTTTCTCCTTAATTCCAGGTTGCTTCTCTCCTGGATTAGTTTCCACCCATTGCTTCTTGTCCTGCCTTCAGGTGCTTTGGAGAATAGCTTGACTGCCTCTTCTTTGGGGCAGCCCCTCAAGTACTGGAATATTGCTATCATGTCTCCCCTAGTTCTTCTTTTCTCTAGACTGGCCAACCCCAAATCCTGCAACCGCTCTTCACATGTTTTAGTCTCCAGGCCTTTAATCATCCTAGTTGCTCTTCTCTGAACTTTCCCCTCAAGTCTCAACAACTTTTTTGTAATGTGGTGACTAAAACTGGATGCAGGTATTCCAGGTGTGGCCTTACTAAGGCTTTATAAAGTGGTACTAACAGTGGAACAGCTGAGATGGTATAGGGTCTCCTGCTTGAGCAGTGGGCTGGGCTAGAAGACCTCCAAGGTCCCTTCCAGCTCTATTCTGACAGATACTAGTTAATTGTTCTCCCTTTCTCTTTAGTTCTAGGTTGCTTTTCTCCTTGCTGAGTTTCCATCCGTGGTTTCTTGTCCTGCCTTCTGGTCGCTTCAGCAGCGGGTTGGACTAGAGGACCTCTAAGGTCCCTTCCAGATCTATTCTGACAGATACTAGTTAATTGTTCTCCCTTTCTTCTTAGTTCTAGTTTGCTTTTCTCTTTGATGAGTTTCCATCCGTGGTTTCTTGTCCTGCCTTCTGGTCGCTAGAGGACCTCCAAGGTCCCTTCCAGATCTATTCTGATTGATTGATTGATTAATTGATTGATTGGCTGGAGAACTCTGGACAGCCAGGGGAGAGTCTCTGCTTTTAATCTCTGCTTGCTACCTCCATCCTTCTCCCTTCCTCTCCTTGTGAGAGCTGGCTGGCCTTCCAGGTTCTATCCCTCAGTTGCTCATCTATAATTTAAGCCATGATTTACTCTGTAACAACCCGCAGAAGCTTGGAGGATTTGTTCCCTTGCTTAGCGGCTAATGAAACCTTGTTCCTTGTTGCTGTCTGATGCTGTTCCAGGACATTGGCTGGGATTAGAGCGGTCTTCCTTCCCCACTGGGTTATTGACAAGACACAAAATGGATCAAAATGAATCTCCAGCACCGGTACTCCAGCTGGAGGGATCCCTGGCAGATTCAGCGGCCTTAACTGCACATCTCAAAACCGTAGAAATGGTGGTAGACTTTAGGAGAAACCCTTCCATACTTCCACCTCTCACAATACTAGACAACACAGTATCAACAGTAGAAACCTTCAAATTTCTAGGTTCTATCATATCGCAAGATCTAAAATGGACAGCTCACATCAAAAACATCATTAAAAAAGGACAACAAAGAATGTTCTTTCTGTGCCAACTCAGGAAGCTCAAACTGCCCAAGGAGCTGCTGATTCAGTTCTACAGAGGAATTATTGAGTCTGTCATTTGCACCTCTATAACTGTCTGGTTCGGTTCTGTAACCCAACAAGAAAAACACAGACTTCAGAGGATAATTAGAACTGCAGAAAAAATAATTGCTACCAACCTGCCTTCCATTGAGGACCTGTATACTGCACGAATCAAGAAGAGGGCCGTGAAAATATTTACAGATCCCTCGCATCCTGGACATAAACTGTTTCAACTCCTACCCTCAAAACGACGCTATAGAGCACTGCACACCAGAACTAGACAGAAGAACAGCTTTTTCCCGAAGGCCATCACTCTGCTAAACAAATAATTCCATCAACACTGTCAAACTATTTACTGAATCTGCACTACTATTAATCTTCTCATAGTTCCCATCACCAATCTCTTTCCATTTATGACTGTATGACTATAACTTGTTGCTGGCAATCCTTATGATTTATATTGATATATTGACCATCAATTGTGTTGTAAATGTTGTACCTTGATGAACATATCTTTTCTTTTATGTACACTGAGAGCATATGTACCAAGACAAATTCCTTGTGTGTCCAATCACACTTGGCCAATAAAAAATTCTATTCTATTCTATTCTATCTGGAGGGAAGACATCTGTCTAAAATATCCTTGCTGGAATTAGCAGCTTCCAACTCCCCTTCAATATGAGCCGGAAGGACCGAAGGAAATTTCCTTTCTGCTTTGGGTGAGGCCCCTCAATCCAAGTCTCTGTAGACTTTTTCTCCCGGCCTTTGACAGCCACACAGCGGTGTTTTAGGAGTCTTAACAGCTCCAGGTCTTAAGTAACTGCCATTGCTAAGGATCAGAGGGGTCCTTGGTACTCTCTGAGCTTGGTTGTTTTCTTGGAGACGTTTCATTACCCAACTAGGTAACACCATCAGGGCTCATATAAGCCCTGCACAAAGGATATGCCTGCAGAAAAGCAGGACTTTGGGAATTGAGATATAATGATACGATGATATGATAAACAGTTGCTGGAACTAGGTATGTCTAATTTAATGAAGAAAAGGACTAGGAATGACATGATAGCAGTCTTCCAATATCTCAGGGGTTGCCACAAAGAAGAGGGAGTCAAACTATTCTCCAAAGCACCTGAGGGCAGGACAAGAAGCAATGGGTGGAAACTAATCAAGGAGAGAAGCAACTTAGAACTAAGGAGAAATTTCCTGACAGTTAGAACAATTAATAAGTGGAACGACTTGCCTGCAGAAGTTGTGAATGCTCCAACACTGGAGGTTTTTAGCAACAGATTGGACAACCATTGGTCTGCAATAGTACTATAGAGTCTCCTGCTTGAGCAGGGGGTTGGACTAGAAGACCTCCAAGATCCCTTCCGACTCTATGATTCTGTATTCTAAATTCTTTCCAGGCTGCTTACTTCCTGTGTCCATACGAGGCTTGCACCTTCTCCAGGAAAGGGATCCTGGCTACTCAAAGGTAGCTCCCCCCCCATATGTGGCTTCCTTCTACTCCCTCCTTTCAGGCTGAGAGATGAAGATGGGGCTGAATAGGAGAGCTGAGATCTAGGATTAGAGATCAATATATGCTCAAAAGCCCAACTGGACTTATTATCGGGGGGTGTCTTATTTTGGGGAAAACATGTATATGTATATATATATGTGTATGTGTATGTGTATGTGTATGTATATGTATATGTATGTATTAGGCATGAGTTTAAATGGACTCCAGAGGATGGTAGAGGACAGGAAGGCCTGGAGGAATGTTGTCCATGAGGTCGCGATGGGTCGGACACGACTTTGCAACGAACAATAACAGAAATGTATGTATATATGTATGTATGTATGTATATGTATGTATATATATATGTATATATAGTGTGTATGTATATATGTGTGTGTATAAAGTGTGTGTGTGTGTGTATTAGTTTTGTTTTTTTAAAAAAAACTTCCCAGTCCAGCCTTTGGCCCTGGGATCACCTGCTGGTCCCCCATCCCATTCCAAACCTTTTTTTTTTTTTTAGTTGCTTGGCCCCTGCCACCCTGCCTGTCTCTCTGGGTGTTTTATTGCCGAGCCCCCTTTCCAAAGTGCCAAACTCTCTTTCCTCGCCCCCTCCTCCCGGGAGTGGCGGCCAAGAGGGGGGGAGGGAGGGAGGGAAAACAATATTCCCTGTCTCCCCCTCCCCTCCCGTCCTGGTTTCCGCCCACGTCGAGGGCGTCCGCTGCCTGTGGAAGGCAAAGCCAGCCGTGCCACCACGCCGGAGATCAAGGCAGCTGCAAAAAGGATCCGGCCTCCGGCTTGCCAGCAACGCGCTTCCCCGGGAAAGGCGGACTCGCCACGGAGGAGGAGGAGGAAGAGGAGGCGGCGGCGGGGAGAAGCTGAGCCTCGGGGCGGCTTCCCCCGCAACCAGCGCCCTGCCTGGCCGGCGACCCTCGCCCCTCGCCCGGCGCAGGGACCCTCGCTCGCCCCCTTCTTCCATCCTTCCATCCTTCCATCCTTGGCGAGGCAGGCTCGGGCTTTGCGCCCCTGGCCAAGCGCTCTTTTGTCTGCGGCTGGCCAGGAATTTCGCCCCGCTCCCTTGCGAGGAAGGCAGCCAGCCAGCCTGCCTGCCTGCCTGTCTCGGCCGCCTCGGCCCCTCCTTCCCCGGCGAGGCTTCGCCCAGCCTCTCCCGCTCGCTCCTCGCCCACCCGGGCTGCCGACCAGCCGCGCGCCGCCGCTGGAGAGTCCCAGCGGGCGGCTGCTGGTGCTGGTGCTGCTGCTGCTGCTGCTCGCCCCTGGCCGTGCCTGCTCTCCCGAGGAGACCCTCGCCCAGGTAAGAGGAGGGGGGGAGAGAGGAGGAGAGAGAGGGAAGGGAAGGGGCGGCCGCAGAAGCGGGGAAGCGCCGCCGTTGCTGGGAGCCGCTGCCTGGGCTGATGGCACCGGAGAAGGCGGAGGCGCCCAGCTGGAGAAGCCCAGCATCCATGCGGGGAGAGCCCGGGCGGCGACGGTCGCAGCTTGGGGGACCAGCGGGGAGAAGGCGACAGCAGCAGGCCGGGCAAGCCAAAGCGCAGGCAGGCAAGGCTGGGAAGCACCGGCTGCTGCTCCCCTCTTCCTCCGGCCGGCCCTCGCCTTCCTCCCCCGGAGCGCTGCAAAGTTTGCGCCGCGCGCCGGCCCTGGGTATCCGGGCAAGCAAGCCGAAGTTTCTGGCCCGCGTGGTGGTGCTGGTGGTGGTGCTGGGGTGGGGGGAGATGCATGCCTTGCGGAGGGGCCCCGGGTCTTGCAACTTACTCCCCTGGGGTTTCCCGGGGGCTCCCCCGCTGGAGCTTTGCAAGGAGTTGCGCCCGACCTTGTTTGAGTAGGGATGTGAGAGCCCAGCCAGCTGTGCGCAAGGAAGCTGGCTGGCTGGCTGATGAAAAGGAGCCCCGAGGGAAAGCTTTTGGGGTTCCTCTTGGCCCCACCGGGGTTAAGGAAACCTGCCCTCCTTTGGGTGCGGCGGGGGGGGAGTAGCCTGCGGTGTGATATGGTTTTTAAACAATAGTTTCTGCCTTTTGGAAGAAAAGCGTTGAGGGATGTTCCCAGTTTTTCGGCCAAGTGTTTTTGTGTTTGGTTGGGGCTTTTAAAGACACAACCCTACAAGGCTTCCCAAAAACGAAGGTTTCCTTAAAGGGCAGGCAAAGCTTTTGCAGAGCGGAAACCTTGGCAGGTAGTCTCGGAGACGGTAAACAGCAATGGACTTTTTGTGGATTTTCTTGCTGGGCGGTGTTGGCAGAAAGTTGTCCAGGGTTGAACTGTGTCCTCTTGCTTCCCCTAATTTGCTTGGGGAGCTGTAACAGCTGCGGGTCTCAGTCAGACAGCTGGGCTGGGAAGAAAACTTGAGATAAGACCAGGAACCGTCTTTTCATTGAGAGAACGAATGAGAATTATGTGGGTCCTCCTCCAAAAACTGTCTACCACTGACCTCACCCCCCTTCCTAAGAGGACTATAAGGGGCGTGCATAAGTGCACAAAAGTGCCTACCGTTCCTGTCCTATTGTTTCCTTTCAATGTATGTGCTGGTATATAATGTTGTGACAAAATAATAATAAAAAAACCCACCTTGTTTATCTGCTCTGTTCTGCTTTGACTGAGGACTCTGGGGAAAAGGGAAAACCTTTTTCTCCCCTTTCTCTGGATTGTTGGACTCACTTCTGGCTTCCTTTCCCAGTCAAAAGAAATTTGCTTTTTTTCTAGAAACATTGGCCGTTATGGGAAAACATTAATATCATTTTGAGATACTTGCGTAGAATCTCCTAAATTGAGTGGCGAATTCACCGCCTCACATCGTTCCGTTGACCCAGCTCTGCCTTTTTCTGAACTTGGCTTTTCTGCAAAGACAGGTTTTTTTGTTCGACTGTTGCTGCTTTACCTGTTTAAAGTGATGGTTGTTGCCAATTTTCCCTTACCTCTGGAGCGACACACACGTCTTGGGTCAAATGTATAAGGGTGTCTGCAAGCAATTCTCCTACGATCCCAAACCTCTTGGGAGGCCAATTTCCTCCTTGTTGTAGAGATGCGTGCAATTTATAGCCTCTTCCAGTGTGTAGAAGGGATTATCAAATCGACTCCTGTTTTCCAACGTTTGTTTGTTTCTGTCTTCAAGCCAGCATCGATTTGATCGCTTGTGATTTTCTTGGCCACATGTTTGCCATTGCCTCCTTCATAGGGGCTGAGAGAGAGTGACTGGCCCTAGATTGCCCAGCCGATTTAGAATAGAATAGAATAGAATAGAATAGAATAGAATAGAATAGAATAGAATAGAATAGAATAGAATAGAATTTTGTATTGGCCAAGTGTGATTGGACACACAAGGAATTTATCTTGGTGCCTATGCTCTCAGTGTACATAAAAGAAAAGATATGTTCATCAAGAATCATAAAATACAACACTTAATGATAGGCATAGAGTACAAATAAGCAATCAGGAAACAATATCAATATAAATCGTAGGGTTACAAGCAATAAAGTATACAGTCATAAGTGGAAGGAGATGGGTGATGGGAAGGATGAGAAGATTAATAGTAATCCAGATTTAGTAAATAGTTCGACAGTGTTGAGGGAATTATTTGTTTAGTAGTGATTTCGTGCCTAAGCAGAACTCTTGGGCTCCTGGTTGCCTATCCTGGTACTATAACCACTACACCAAATTATTTCTCCAGCATTTCACTGAGTCCAGCTTGGGAAAAGGCCAGTGTGACAGCCTCACGTACTTTGCTGGAGTAACAAGTTTTTACGGAACTTGCCAGAATGCTCGTTTGGCAAGGTTTGCTCTGCCGATCCAGCACCATGGTGAATGGAAGGCTTTTGAGATTAAGAAAAACTATTTCTTAATAGTTTACAATCACTGCTATCCAACAGTACAAAAATGCATAACCGAGGCATATATGGCAAGCCACCAGGCATGTGTTTACGGGTATTTGAGGAAAAATCCATGTAATATGTGTTTGCATGCACGAGTGATGGTGAAAATTCTAGAAGTGGGAGACGATCTTTTGAACTCTATGAAACACAATCCGGGAAGTACGTGCACAGAGCATTTAACCGGTATGTCCTTTGTACTCAACTATTAGCTAGCTCAGATGCAGCCACGATCGGTTAAAAGTGGACTTCGGTACGCTCTAAATCTCTGAAGCCTGCAGACAGATAGCACCCTGTTGAAAGTATAGGAAGTCCTCAACCTACGACCACAATGGAGCCCAAAATCTGTCTTTAAGTGAGAAATTTGTCAAATGGGCTTGGCCCCATGTGTTAAGTGAATCGGTGAAGTCATTACATTAATAACAGGGTTGGTTAAATGAATCTGGTTCCCCTGTTGACTTGGCTTGTCGCAAAAGGGGATCCCAGGACACTGCAATTGTCATAAATATGAGTTGCAATGTTTGGTCGTAAGTGTGAAGAATGGTTATACGTCACTTTGTTCAGTGCCGTTCTAACTTTGAATGGTCGTTAAATGGACTCTTGTAAGTCAAGGACTGCCTGTATTTGAGAACTGGAACAATGAGGCACGAGTTGGTCTTAACATGCATTGAGGATGATGAGAATAGAATAGAATAGAATGTTTTTTTAAAATACACTTTAGTCAACTTTTTTAACATCAAAGACATAAACAATTATATCATTCAACAACAGCTATTTGTGGTGTTTTTCTTATGACTATAATTCGTGCATTATTTACAAAAATTAAATTGTGTGTGTTTACATTCTTATTTTATCTATTACTTATAGTTAATAACTATCTATCTTTAATCTATCTCCGTTCTATCCAATTATACCACTGTTCCCACACATTGTAGAATATCAATGCCTCTTTATCTTTTAAACTCAGCATTAGTTTGTCCATTTCTGCGCAGTTCATGACAAGTTTTGTATGACAAGTTTCTCTGCGGGTATGCATGGTTGTTTCCAACATTGAGCGAAGGCCATCCTGGCAGCAGTTAAATTAGACATTTTGTACTTTTCACATATTTTTTTTAAAAGATCCCCAGTAGGAAGAGTTCCAGTTCTAAATCTAATTGTACATTAGTAATTTCCTGTAGCCAATCTTTAATTTTAAGCCAATATTTTTGAGCCTCAGGGCAGGACCACCACATATGGTGCTATGTTCCTTCATTCTTTTTACATTTCAAACATATGGGGCTGATTTTTGGGTACATTTTCGCTAATTCGAAGGGGGTAGGTGCCACCTGTAGAACATTTTATATGCATATTCTTTATATGCTGCTGATTTTGTTAGTTTATGGTTTCTGTTCTATATGTTCTCCCAATCTGACAGATTTATATTGTGTCCAATATTTTGACTCCATGCAATCATACATCCTTTTACGACTTTTTCCTCCAATTCTACTTCCAGAAGGTATTTGTAAATTTTAGTAATATTTTTTTTGTCTGATCCTAATAGAATTTTGTCTAATTGTTGTAGATTGAGATATATAGAATAGAATTTTTTATTGGCCAAGTGTGATTGGACACACAAGGAATTTGTCTTGGTGCATAGGCTCTCAGTGTACATAAAAGAAAAGATACGTTCATCCAGGTACAACATTTACAACACTTAATGATAGTCATAGGCTGCAAATAAGCAATCAGGAAACAGTATCAATATAAATCGTAAGAATACAAGCAACAAAGTTACAGTCATACAGTCATAAGTGGAAGGAGATGGGTGATGGGAACGATGAGAAGACTAATAGTACTGCAGATTTAGTGAATAGTTTGACAGTGTTGATGGAATTATTTGTTTAGCAGAGTGATGGCCTTCGGGGAAAAAACTGTTCTTGTGTCTAGTTGTTCTGGTGTACAGTGCTCTATAGCGTCGTTTTGAGAGTAGGAGTTGAAACTGTTTATGTCCAGGATGCGAGGGGTCTGTAAATATTTCCATAGCCCTCTTTTTGACTTAGCAGATGGATTTGGTAATGTCCAGGAAAGCTGCTGTTGTCTATTCTGTCCACTGTGCTCTCTGCATGCCTGAAAACATTCCAAGATTTTGGAATCAAAAAGTCCTTTGTAAGTTTGACAGGACAAATCCCAGCGAGAGAAGCGATGGTAAATTGGAGAGGAATGGTTAATAGCAAGGCTGGAGAGAAGCTTTGATGATAATGTTGTGTGATCTATTCAGTTGTGTCCAACTCTTGGCGATTCTATGGGCTGGGTCTTTCCATCTCTTCTGATCTTGCATGACTTGAGTCGTTCTATTCTCTGGCTGGTATCGGCTTTGATTCTGTCTAGCTACCCTGTGTAATCCTTGGGTATGCGTAATCTCGGGTAGCAGTGATTGTAAACAATTTTTCTTTTAAAGACGTATAAATGCACCGACAAATCTCAAAAGTCTCCGTTCAATGGTAGAAGGGTTAATATGATCTTATAATGTATTTAGAAAGGGGTTAAGATATGGAACTTCAAATGAGATTGAAATTGAATCAGATATTAATAGAAATTAAGAAAAAGGAGATGATTAAGAGATTAAGGTGATGTTTGTATCTGCAAAAGGTGATTTGAAAAACAAAACTGAAGAAATATATTGTTTTCCGTAAAATGGTAAAATGATTAATAGGGAAATAAGAAATGATAAATTGGTCCACCTTAGAAAATAATTGACATTAAGAGATAAATGTGAAATATCAAGCTATAATAATAATAATAAAAAGAAACTAAGGAGGGAAATGACTATGTTTAAATTAAAGGGTTTCAATAGAAAAAAGGAAATAAGAGGAAACAAACTGATGATGATTTACAAATGTGATGATTTTGAAAAATATATGTGATAATGGAAAAATAACATAATGAAATAAGATTAAGATTGGAGGTTAGGGCGGATGGTAATATTGACTATAAATTAAATATTAAGTAGAGATGAAAAATAAAAAAGTGAATATTAGGGCAGAAACTGAAATATATAAATTATATTTGGGAAGTACTTAAGCTGTAAATTTTGACTCAGTCAATACTCTATTCAGAAAAAATGTACTGTTTATGTTTGTTTTTTAAAAAAAATAATAATAATTTTTTTATAAAACAAAAACAAAAACAAAATCTTCCATTCACCCTGGTGCTGGATCAGCAGAACAAACCTTGCCAAACCAGCATTCTAGGTTCTGTAAAAGTGTGTGAGGTTATCACACTGGCAAAAAATGCCTTTGTCCAAGCTGGCCTCAATGAAATGCGGGAGTAGTAGTTATGGTGCCAGGCTAGAAGGAAGGAGCCCATAAGTCCTCCTTAGGCACAAAGTCAACTGGGCGATCTTGAGCCAGTCACTCTCTCTCAACCCTAGGAAGGAGCCAATGGCAAACCACTTCTGAAAATCAGGGCAAGAAAACTACGGGCGATGGAATCAATGCTGACTTGAAGACACAAACGAACAAGCAGCGCTGGAAAACAGGAGTCTATTAGATAATCCTTTGGAATACCTAGCACCAGGCTAGGAAACAAAAGACCCTGAGTCCTGCTTAGTCATGAGGTCAGATGGGATCTGAAAAAGCAGAGACAGTTGGATTAGGAATTAGGAAATTATGGCTGCTTCATCAACCATTCCACGGTGTAACCAAGCAGGGTTCATGTAGGTTTGGTTTGGTCTTCTAGGAAGGAGGCCCAGATGTAGAAGTGCATGTGTGTCTTGTCATGGTCATGAAAGGTCAGGGTTCTCCATGAAAGAAGTCCACTCCCAAAGGATGATGGAGTCCAAGATGCTTGAGTGGACACTCAGTTTTTCAACTCCAAGTTGAAATGTTGTTGTTTTTTTGATCTGGGGAAGAAAACTATTTAAACCGCTCATAGGACATGTCAACCTTGCCTCCAGCACAATAAACCTTGGGTAGGTCTTCAGTACACATGTGAAGGAGAATGATAAAGTCAATGGATACATCTAGAAGGCAGGGCCAATGCATCTCTGGAAATCTCTCTGGATCCTGGACATAGCTTGTTCCAATAAAGGAGAATATATGTAGCTCAGGGTTGGAACGAGGGATCCTTGGTGCTCTCTGAGCTTGGTGGTTTTCTTGAAACGTTTCATTACCCAAAAGTGCTAGAATGGTGTCCTAGTTAGCAGTAATGTTACCTAGATGGGTCCTGAAACATCTGCAAGAAAAAAGAACCAAGTTCAGAGAGAACCAGGGATCATATGGTCATTGTAGTCCTCCTCCACATGCATCCCCCCCATATTATATGTTTTATATAATAAAACATTTTCAAGAAAACAATTGAGTTCAGAGAGCACCAAGGACCTTATAGTCGTCATCGTCCTCCTCCTCCTTCTGCTGTCCACAAACCCTACTTCCTCCTAGCACTGATGATATACCCTAGTTGGGCAATGAAATGTCTGAAAGGAAGCCACCCAGTTCAGAGAACACCAGGGACCCCAAAGTCCTCCTCCTCCCCCCCCGCCTCAAATCCCAGTCCCTTCTAGCACTGATGATGTTACCTAGTTTGGGTCATGAAACGTTCTTCAAGAAGACAACCAAACTCCGAGAGGAGGAGCACCAAGGCAATCTCAAATTGCTTGCTATTTAATGGTTATTGTATGGTAACAAAATAAACCAATGCTCTTTATTGATCACTATTTCTTGCTTTCAGTTGTCCCCCAGAGGCACTTGTACAGATTCCTTGACTCCTTTTCAATGTTAGCTTAAAAGATGAAGGGGTGCAGTACATGGAATTCTAGAGAAGAGTCAGTCTAGAAATTCAGGACCATGGAGAGAGACCAAGTACCGGCCCAGACAATTCCTGGGTTGGATTTAATATAGAAAACAACCAACTTTCCAGGTTTTTGCACGCTGCATTTAAACTAACAAGATTTTCATTACTCGATCAGAAGGGTGATTTGGAGATCTGCCTCTCTTAGGGCTTAACAAATCCAAATTAGTCAGGTTTAACTGTGCCGAGTTGCTGAGCTCCTGTGGTCTTTTGCAGGCGATTGCCAAGGCAAAAATTGCAAAGGTTCGTAGGCACTGACTGGATTCGGTGTCCCTTCCTTAATCTTATCTGTAGGATTGTCTTCTTTAACGACGTCTGTCGATCAGAACTGGTTGGAAATTCTTAGAAATAAGGGAGAAGGAGTTCTTTTCTTCGCCAAATTGCACATGTTGCTCGGGCGGTAGATTTCACTGCGTGCAACATTCAGGGAGGTGGGAGGCTTCAGGACAGGAAATACGAATCAACGATTGTCACACAAAAGCAGGGAGAATAAAGATTTTCTGGCGTAACTTAGGGAACACAGAGCCCTCTTAGTTTGATAAGGTAGCACTGTTTTCTTTTCCGGGCCTCCTAATTGCATTGAGCGGTTCTAGGAAATATCACATGTGGTTTAATCAATCGCTCCGGCTCACGTCCGATGGTTGCTTCCCTCCTTCCATCTGCAGACTTTCTAGAAAGAATGATTGCCAGGCACTTTGGACAAAGCGGTTCGTGAGAAGATGAGGTCATGTAACCTTCTGTAACCAGAGAACGGGAGCCATGGATGCTGAATTTCGCCCTTGTCTTGAAACCTCTGCATTAAAATTAGCAACCGTTTGGAATATCAGCCGTTTGGAATATCAGAACATAAAAACTAAAACCCATTTAAAAATTAATAATAAAAATTTAAAACTAATAAAATTTAAGCTCACAAAAGGGGATCACGTGACCCCTCGACACTGCAACCGTCATAAATATGAACCAGTTGCCAAGTGTCGGAATTTTGATCACGTGACCACGGTGATGCTGCAATGGTCATAAGTGTGAGGAACGGTCATAAGTCTCTTTTTTCCCAGTGCCTCTCAAGATTCTCCGTCATCCAGGTCATGGTTGTGCTTTTTTCAGGAGGCAACTGGACTTTCTGGTTTTGCTTTCTTTCTTTGAAGACGTTTCGCTTCTCCTCCAAGAAGCTTCTTCAGCTCTGACTGGATGGTAAATCCTTCCCTGCCCCACCATCCAGTCAGAGCTGAAGAAGCTTCTTGGAGGAGAAGCGAAACTGTTGTGTCTCGTCCAATCTCATCTCAGCTGGAGTCTTCTTATCTGCTTCCGAACGCTGAGGAATGTCCTAGCATGCCTCCCGGCCCCAGCTCTGGCTCCATGCCCAGACAGGCTGAAGAGGAGGAAGTATCTCCAGCCCCCAGCTCTGGCTCCATGCCCAGGCAAACAGAGCAACTAGACCCCTCCCCCTCCTCCACAGCATGTGAGCCTGAGGAAGGTCTATTGCCAACAGCTGCCGACTGGAGTGACCCTTGCGTCAGAAGACTTGATAGGCGGAGGCAACAGAAGGAAGGGAGGGGCAGGCCGGGATAAGTGCTGAGTCATGGAGCCACACCCCATGGCCTATATAAAGGACCTGCTTTCTGGCATTCTCTGAGTCAGGTAAAGTCTAACATATCTTGCTGAAGTCACTTTCTGGTCTCCTGCCTGCCTTGAGAACTCTGATAGGACTTTGGCAGAGCTGCAGAGGCACGCCTGATTCGGATTTCCCTGACCCGGCCGTCAGCGGAGGAATGGGACACGACACAAACATCTTCAAAGGAGAAAAGAAAAACAAATAAGAAAGCCCAGTTGCCTCCTGAAAAACCACCCTTGGGATTGATTTTCAGCGCCGTTGTAATTTTTAAACAGTCACTAAACAAACTGTTGTAAGTCGGGGACTGCCTGTATTGTAAGCTGTGAGAAGAGGTAGGAGACTGGTAACCACTTAGGTGTTGACCGTATGCAATTCCTGTTGACTCTGGGGGTTCAGCTGCCATTTGTTTGAAATGGCATAGAGCAGGGGTCTCCAACCTTGGCAACTTTAAGCCTGGAGGACTTCAACTCCCAGAATTCCCCAGCCAGCTTTGCTGCCAAGCGGCTTCCTTAGGATGAATGACTGAACTTGGAAGTGCTTCTCTGTACTTTTCACAACTCCGTGACTGGTTTTTCTCCTAAGCGGGGAGGGTGGGATTTGAATCTGACTCCAGCTTTGCTGGCTGGGGAATTCTGGGAGTTGAAGTCCACAAGTCTTAAAGTTGCCAAGATTGGAGACCCCTGGTATAGAGTGTCCTGCTTCAGCAGGAGGTTGGACTAGAAGACCTCCACGGTCCCTTCCAACTCTATTTATTCTACTAACTGTATCTGGAGAGTTGAAGGTTTCTGAATGGTCTGGTTCCAGCAACGGAAGATTTTGATCTTGGATTACGCAGTTTTTTAAGCAGTGATTTTAATGATTATTTTCATTTTCTTATACCCGTGGTTTGAAAATGGAGCTGGCCGAGTGTATCTTGGCACTGGATTGGCAGATGAGGTAGACCCCTTCTTCTCTGGGACAGCCCCTCAATACTGGAAGACTGCTATCACAATACCCCTAGTCCTTCTCTTCATTGGACTAGACAAACCTAGTTACGACAGGAATTGGCTATGTCTTCTCTAGTGAAAAGAAGGACCATGAAAGCAGTGTTCCAATATTTGAGGGGCTCCTACAGAGATGACGGACACAGTGGCTCAGTGGCTAAGATGCCGAGCTTGTCGATCGAAAGGTCGGCAGTTCAGCGGTTCGAATCCCTAGTGCTGCGTAACGGTGTGAGCTCCCGTTCCTTGTTCCAGCTTCTGCCAACTTAGTAGTTCAAAAGCAAGTAAAAAAATGCAAGTAGAAAAAATAGGGACCACCTTTGGTGGGAAGGGAACAGTGTTCCGTGCACCTTTGACGTTGAGTCATGCTGGCCACATGACTACGGAGATGTCTTCGGACAGCGCTGGCTCTTTGGCTTTGAAACGGAGATGAGCACCGCCCCCTAGAGTCGGCAACGACTAGCACATATGTGCGAGGGGAACCTTTACTTTACAGAGATGAGGGGTTCAAATTATTTTCCAAAGCACCAGGAGGCAAGAAACAATGGATGGAAACCAATCAAGGAGAGAAGGAACCTAGAAGTAAGGAGGAATTTCCTGGCAGTGAGAATACTTGACCAGTGGAACAACTTGCCTCCAGATGCTGGAGGTTTTCAAGAAGAGATTGGACAACCATTTGACTGGGATATGGTATAAGGACTCCTATCTCGAACAATCCAACAGAGGGTTGGACTAGAAGGACCTCCGAGGTCCCTTCCAACTCTTTTATTCCATGTTCTGGCATTGTGGTCTACCCTTCAGTTATTTTGGATGGTAGCTCTCGAAATCCGTCACTCTGCCCGGGATTAATGAGAGTTGAAGCCAGAACATCTGGAGGACATTTGGTGGCCCGTTCTACTCATTTCCATTCTCTCTCCTAACAGCCAGCAGTCTGCGGCCATGAAGAATGATGAATCTCCAATGAAGTGTCCCTCCGATGTTTTTCCTATTTGTTTTCTTGGCCTTCTGCAACTCTTGGCGTTCTTCCAAGCTTGCTGCTATTTGTCTCTTCCATCGGCGGCATTTAGCATGGTAGGCTCAATCCGAGGGTGGTCAGGAAGTTGAAATATGCCCAGGGACCACCCGGTTCCTGTCCTGTTTTTGGAGAGGGGGAAGGAGACCCCTCCCTCTCAAGTGACCACGAAAGCAATCTGCTGAGTACTTACTAGTTCTCCGAGGGCAAAGAACTAACCAGACTTGTGTTTTCTAATGTATGGAAGGAGCAGATGGCAAACGACAAGCTACGTTCAAGTAGATCTCGCACGGGGACACCAGAAGGCGCAGGTCATTGGACAGCTGGTTGCCTGACTTCACCGAAATTACTTTGGTCCCCGATGAGGAAAACTCTGCACAGATCATCATCTACAGAGGGCGTAGAGACCAGGTTATGGCTATCATACGAACAATGAAAGATCAAGATGGATTACATCAAGGTGATCCTTGATTTATGACCTCCGATGAACCTCTGTTACATTCGTGAAGTGAGTTTCACCCCATTTTACGACCCTTCTTGCCACGGTTGTTAAGTCAATCATTGCAGTTGTTAAGATAATAAAACAGTTGTTAAATGGATCTGGCTCCCCCATTGATTTGGCTCGTCAGAAGGTCGCAAAAGAGGATCACGTGACCCCGGGACACTACAACCGTCATAAATAGGAGTAACATGGTTGCTAAGTGAACTTGGCTTATTGGAATGTCGTAGAAGGACATTACCTGATTCCAGGATGCTCCAACTGTTATAAATATGAGTCCGTTGCCATGCATCCAAATTTTGATCCCATGGGGATGCTTGCCATGGTCCTAAGTGTGAAAAACGGCCATAGGTGACTTTTTTCAGGGCTGTTGTAACTTCGAACAGTCACTAAATAAACTGTTGTTAGTCAAGGACTCCTCCCGGGCTGTGGGTGGCTCAGGCTGTAAGACAGCCTGTTATTAAAACACAGCAGCCTGCAATTACTGCAGGTTCGAGTCCCGCCAGGCCCAAGGTTGACTCAGCCTTCCAGCCTTTATAAGGTAGGTAAAATGAGGACCCAGATTGTTGGGGGCAATAAGTTGACTTTGTATATAATATACAAATGGATGAAGACTATTGCTTGACATAGTGTAAGCCGCCCTGAGTCTTCGGAGAAGGGCGGGATATAAATGTAAATAAAAATAAAAAATAAAAAATAAAATAAATGTATCTAAAGTCTTGTTGATGACAATTCTCAGTCATTCAAGTAGACTTGTCTGGAAGTAAAGTTATGGCAACTGGATTTATTTTCTTGTAGGTTTGAGATGTTTCACTGCCCATCCAAGCAGCTTCTTCGGTCTCAACAAATTGTGCAGGCACTCTGAGTAGGCAGAGGTAGGAGGCATTCCCCCAACTCTTGTCTCTACTTGCATTCTCCTACATCCCTCAACTTTGGCAACTTAAAAAACCTGGCATGCTAGGGAGTTCCGGGCGTTGAAGTCCACAGATCCTAAAGTTTGCCAAGGTTTGGAAATGCTGACCATGATGGCTCAAGAGTTTGGTGCTGGGGGAATTGTGGAAGATGCTGAGGTCCACGCACCGGAAAGTCATCAAGTTGAAAAATACTATTCTAGTTATATACATACATGGGTATGTATGTGCGTAAATGCCCATGATTAGAATTATTGTAATAATTGTGTAGTTTGGTCTAGTGGTTAAGGCACGTGGCTAGAAACCAAGGCGTCATGAGTTCTAGTCCCGCCTTAGGCATGAAAGCCATCTGGGTGACCTTGGGCCAATCACCAGGAGACTGGGAATTCTAGTCCCTATTTAGCCATGAAAGCCATCTGGGTGACCTTGGAACAATAACTAGGAGACTGTGAGTTCTATTCCCACCTTAGGCATGAAAGCCATCTGTGTTACCTTGGGTCAATCACTAGGAGACTGTGAGTTCTAGTACTGCCTTAGGTATGAAAGCCGTATGGGTGACTTTGGGCCAACCAGAAGACTGGGAGTTCTAGTCCCTGTTTAGCCATGAAAGCCATCTGGGTGACCTTGGAACAATAACCAGAAGACTGGGAGTTCTAGTCCCTGTTTAGCCATGAAAGCCATCTGGGTGACCTTGGGCCAATCACTAGGAGACTGTGAGTTCTAGTACTGCCTTAAGTATGAAAGCCGTATGGGTGACTTTGGGCCAACCAGAAGACTGGGAGTTCTAGTCCCTGTTTAGCCATGAAAGCCATCTGGGTGACCTTGGAACAATAACCAGAAGACTGGGAGTTCTAGTCCCTGTTTAGCCATGAAAGCCATCTGGGTGACCTTGGGCCAATCACTAGGAGACTGTGAGTTCTAGTACTGCCTTAAGTATGAAAGCCGTATGGGTGACTTTGGTCTCTCTCTCTCTCTCTCAGCCCAACCCATCTCACAGAGTTATGGTTGTGGGGACAATAGGAGAAGGGAGCAGCATTAGATAGAGAACCACCTTGAGTTATTTATAAGAATAACAAAGGAAGAATATAATATAAAATATGGAGTAAGCTTGTATAGAATTCAGGGCCTTCACCCTCAGCTGCCTGGACGTGCCTGGTTTCCTTTCTCTGCATTCTCAGCCTCTGGCAAGGAAAAAAAAAGGAGAATTTAAACCTGTGTTTCTGCAAAACGCTCCTTGTACATCTCCCAAACAAGCAGAGGTGCGAGTAAAGGTGAAAATGGCAAATGTTGGACTAGAAAGTGAACAGACATGAATTCGAGGAGGCTGAAGGCGCCATTTACAAGCCACAGGAGGCAAAGTTGAAACACTGACGGGTTCCGGATGGAAATGAGACAGAGTTGGTTTGACAGAACCAGAAATAGTATTCAGGTGGTTCGTACGGGTTTGGCCAAACCGGTAGCGGAGGCCCACCTACCCGCTCGCCCTGGCTCTATGAAGTCCTATTTAGGTTTTGGAAGCTGGGCGCGTGCGCAGAAGGTGTGTGGGCAAGCAAAGCACATGTGCAGAAGGCCGGGCATATGCGTGAAAGGCACACACGCACAAAGTGAGCATGCGCACAGGAAACCGGTGGTAAGAATATTGGAAACTGGACAGAACCCAAGTGAAAGGCTCCATCCAGAGCAGGTGTCTCCAACCTTGTCAACTTTAAGGCTTGTGGACTTCAACTCCCAGAGTTCCTCAGCTGGCTCTTCTTCTTCTTCTTCTCCTCCTCCTCCTCTTCCCCCTCCTCCTCCTCTTCCTCCTCCTCCTCCTTCCTCTTCCTCTTCTTCCTCTTCCTCCTCCTCCTCTTCCCCTCCTCCTCGTTTTCCCACTCCTCCTCCTTCCCCCTTTCTCCTCCTCTTTCCCCCTTTCTCCTTGTCCTCCTCCTCCTCCTCCTCTTCTTCCTCCTCCTCTTCCCCTTTCTCCTCCTCCTCCTCCTTCCTCTTCTTTCTCTTCCTCTTCCCCTCCTCCTCCTCCTCCTCCTCCTCCTCCTCCTCCTCTTCCCCTCCTCCTCCTTCCCCCTTTCTCCTCCTCCTCTTCCCCTCCTCCTCCTCCTCTTCCCCTCCTCCTCCTCCTTCTCCTCCTCCTCCTCCTCCTCCTCCTCCCCCCCCCCAAAACGTCTTACTCCAATTTCTCCTATTCCACTATATCAGGTCTCAACCTTGGTCCTTTAAGACTTGTGGACTTCAACTCCCAGAGTCCTCAGCCAGCAAAGCTGGCTGAGGAACTCTGGGAGTTGAAGTCCACAAGTCTTAAAGGGACCAAGGTTGGAGACCCCTGCACTATATCATTCTTGCAGGATGTGAGATTGTAAAAGTTCCCTCACAATCTCAATTGTGGACAAAATTTCCCTCAAGTGCCAACTCTGGGCGGAAAGAGAAGATGTTGTCTGCGGAAGGTTTAAAATCCAACTTTCTCATAACTCTGAGTTTGGGAGCCACTCAGGATTGTTCCCCCTAACCTCTGTTTAGGCAGTATGAGTTGTTGCCCTGAGCTCCCAGACTGAAGTCACTGAAGAAAACAGATACGTCTCTTCCACCAGGCTGTGTGAATCTGTAGACCCAGGTCTGCTCATAATGCTAGCACCACTTTTAAAATGATTTGTTACCCGAACCCCAATACAGTTTGTGGAGAGATTACATCCCCCTTCTTCCGGATAAATTTCCTCTGTTCTCTGTTTCTGAAGAATTGATCTCCTAAGGCTTCTCCACAGAATTCCTGAGTTCTTTATATAATTCTTATTCATAAGTAGCTGAGGTGAGGATGGTTTTTCTTACCCGTTTATATGCCACTGTCTGATTTGAAGTCCTCTTCACCCCTCCCCTCCTTTCTTACTCTCCTCTCCTCTCCTCTCCTCTCCTCTCCTCTCCTCTCCTCTCCCTTCTTCATCTTTCCTCTCCCTTCTTACTCTCCTCTCCTCTCCTCTCCTCCCTCC
>NC_080543.1:136555325-136572825 GCF_028640845.1 Ahaetulla prasina | reverse complement strand
GAAAAAACATCATTTTAAGATCTCCGTTTGGCTGCAATTCTCGAAAAATGGATGTCTTTATATACAAAAGCACCCGGGCTGGCTCGCAGCACCTTCTAATTGTTTAATCTAAATGGCAGCCTTGAATTCGTATCTTCTCCTAAAAGGGAAAAAAAAAAGTGTGGTTTTTGAGCCTATTTACTCAAAAGTAAACCTTTTTCTGATGAGGAAATGTAGAGTTGTCTAGGAGCAGTCCCTAATTTACAAACACAAATGAGCCCAACATTTCTGTTGTTAAGGGAGATGTTGTTGGTTTTTTTTAAAAAAATCAAATCTTTATTGTTAAAACAGAAGTTGGGCATGATGGAACTGTCTTGGCGATATCTCTCCCATACAAAATGCAACATTAGTTTCTTATATCTTATGTAGTACTAGCTGATGACACAGCGCTGTCCAGGTATTTGTTCACGCTCGTGAGCAAAGTGCATCTATAATAATAATAACAACAACAACAACAACAACAGAGTTGGAAGGGACCTTGGAGGTCTTCTAGTCCAACCCCCTGCCCAGGCAGGAAACCAGTACACCCACTTCAGACAAAGGGTTATCCAACATTTTCTTAAAAACTTCCAGTGTTGGAGCATTCACAACTTCTGCAGGCAAGTCGTTCCACTTATTGAATGTTCTAAGGAACATTTCTCCTTAGTTCTAGGTTGCTTCTCTCCTTGATCAGTTTCCACCCGTTGCTTCTTGTTCTGCCTTCAGGTGCTTTGGAGAATAGCTGTTCCACTGATTCATTGTTCTCACTGTCAGGAAATTTCTCCTTAGTTCTAAGTTGCTTCTCTCCTTGATTAGTTTCTACCCATTGCTTCTTGTCTTGAATTCAGATGCTTGGGAGAATAGCTTGACTCCCTCTTCTTTGTGGCAACCCCTGAGATATTGGAAGACTGCTATCATGTCTCCCCTAGTCCTTCTTTTCATTAAACTAGACATACCCAGTTCCCGCAATCGTTCTTCATATGCAAAATACAGAATAAGAGTTGGAAGGGACCTTGGAGGTCTTCTAGTCCAACCCCCTGCCCAGGCAGGAAACCCTACACCATTTCAGACAAATGGTTATCCAACATTTTCTTAAAAATTTCCAGTGTTGGAGCATTTACAACTTCTGAAGGCAAGTCGTTCCACTTATTAATTGTTCTAACTGTCAGGAAATTTCTCCTTAGCTCTAAGTTGCTTCTTTCCTTGATCAGTTTCCACCCGTTGCTTCTTGTTCTACCCTCAGGTGCATGCTGGTGTGCGCACGACCCAGGTGTGTGAGTGCGCAAAGTGAGCGTGCACCCACGCAGCGAACCGGTAGTAACAAAATGTGAAAGCCACCGCTGGTCAGTAAGCGAACTATTGTAAGCCGAGGAGTTCCCATAATTGCAGAGATGAGAAGTCTAAAAATAAGGGGAACTGCCAGGAAACCGGAGAGCGATCTAGAAAAGCTAAGGTGAAATAGGCTTTTAAGTAAAGAAGTAAAATAAATAAAAGAGAGATGAAAGGTATTCCCTCGGAAGGGGAAGAGATTCAGGCCGTGGTCCTCACCCAGGTTCTCTCAGCTGTGTTAATCATGATGGCAACCCCTCTTTTGAAATTTGACCCATCTTGTTTTGAGAGCATGAAGAGCTTGAGTACTTAGAAGTCGAAAGTAAGGGTATAAATGGAAAGCATAAATTATGCATGAGCCTTAGTATCAGCTCTGGGACCGTCAGAGAAACTTCTTTTATCCTCACTCGTCCCATTGATGGAGACTAGAGTGGTGCAGTGGCCTAGAGGGGGAGCTCTCGCCTCACAATCCGGAGGCTGTGAGTTCAATCCTAGGTAGAGACAGATATCTCTCTCTCTCTGGGCATAATGAGGATATATCTGTTAAACAAAACTCCTCATTGATGACAGGAAGGGCATCCAGCCATTAAAAGCTCTGCGACCTCCATTCAGTTGCCCCGACTCCACCCCGCAAGGGATTATGGGGTTGTTGAAAGGAAATGATGATCCCATTGATGGAGAAAGCTCTTCATCACCGGACATCTGAAACGCCCCAAATTCTCAACGACAAACGAGAAATGACAATACTAAGGGATGTGGCTTTAATACTAAAGGCAGTTTTTCACCTCCCATGCCACCACACTGCTAAGCAACTAATTTCCACAACACCGTCAAATTATTTACTAAGACTGCCTTACTATTCTTCTTCTCATCCTTCCTATTACCTATCTCCTTTTCTACTTATGACTATAACTTTGTGGCTTGTACATTACGATTGACATTGTTTTATTTAGTATCCGAGTATGATTGGATTGCTTATCCTATGACTATTGCTAAGTATTGTATCTTATGATTCATGATGAATGTATTTGTGATGACTAAGATCATGATGTATCACTTCTAACTTTTATGTACACTGAGAGCTTACGCACCGAAGAAAAATTCCTTGTGTGTCCAATCACACTTGGCCAATAAAGAATTCCATTCCATTCCATTCCATTCCATTCCATATTCTATTCTATTCTATTCTATTCTATTCTATTCTATTCTATTCTATTCTATTCTACTCTATTCCATTCCATTCCATTCTATTCTCTACCCTACCCTACCCTACCCTACCCCTACCCCTACCTTCTCTTCTCTTCTCTTCTCTTCTCTTCTCTTCTCTTCTCTTCTCTTCTCTTCTCTTCTCTTCTCCTCTCCTCTCTTCTCTTCTAATCTCTACTCTCTACTCTCTATTCTATTTTCTAAAATGTCAGGTGTTTCCCAAGGCCCAGAATTGCTCAGAGTCTCCCTGAACTCCGAGAAAGGGGACATATACATTTAATTAATAAATAAAGCCCCTAAATAGAGATGTGTCTAAATATCTTCTTTCTTGGGGGCAACTGTATCCTATATCTTAGAACTTATATTGAATGTTTCCCATTGAATTGCCTGCTACAATCGTGAAGGTGGCATAAACGATTTTTAGGTTACCTGCATTTTTCCCCCCTCAGAGGTAGCTTCGGCATCAAATAATAACATGGGAATTCAATTCTAGGCCAAATGGGATTCATTGAATTTTAGGGGGTTGAATGGTGTTTAATGGATACTATTGGTTCACCTCCAACCGATTGGTTTGTGGGGTTTTACAGTGATAAATGTCATATTGAAAAGGGCTGTTTCCTACAGAGCAAATATTTTAAAAGTGTCCTGATATGGAGTTATACAGTTATCCCGTGGGAAAGATGGAAAAGATGGGCGGCCAATAAATTTTACAAACTAGCTAAAGTAAGTAAGTAAGTATTTTTATTTCCACAGGTGCCTGGCTATTTTAAGTGAAATAAAACAATACTGAATCTGAAAAGGTATGTCTTCTATCAAATGGAGCTACATTTGCCTTAAAGTCATGTCTGTGTTAATTTAAAAACAAAACCTTTGAAATAGTTAATAATAAATTGACATTTATTTCCAGATATCAGAATGAGAAGGTTCATTCAGGATAGGATAGGACAGGATAGGATAGGATAGGATAGGATAGGATAGGATAGGATAGGACAGGATAGGATAGGATAGGATAGGATAGGATAGGATAGGGGGAGAGGGAGAGGGGAGAGGGGAGGGGAGGAGAGGAGAGGACAGAGGAGAGGACAAAGGAGAGGACAGGACAAAGGACAGGACAAGACAAAGGACAGGACAGGAAAGGACAAAGGACAGGACAGGAAATATGGAATAATAAAAAGGTTAATAATTTACATTTGAGGTGGGTAAAAAAATCCAAACTTTAAAAAATATAGTTAATTGGCCTTCCCTGAAAGCAAAAATCTTCTTTGAGTCAAACTTGATTTTGAGTGACTTCAAAGACACGCCCACAATTTTTCTTAGCAATGGTATGGAAGTGGTTTATGAAGACTGGGCCAGACAACCTTAAGGTCCTTGGTGCTCTCTGAGCTTGGTGGTTTTCTTGCAGATGTTTCATAACCCAACTAGATATCCTCACTGCTAGCACACTGTCCTAGCACTGATGATGTTACCTAGCTGGGTCATAAAACCTCTGCAAGAAAACTACCATGCTCAGAGAGCACCAAGGACTTCAGAGTCCTCCTCCTCCTCCTCCTCCTCCTCCTCCTCCTCCTCCTCCTCCTCCTCTCTGCAAACCCAACTCCCTTCTAGCACTGATGATGTTACCTAGCTGGGTCATAAAACATCTGCAAGAAAACTACCATGCTCAGAGAGCACCAAGGACTTCAGAGTCCTCCTCCTCCTCCTCCTCCTCCTCCTCCTCTCTGCAAACCCAACTCCCTTCTAGCACTGATGATGTTACCTAGCTGGATATTGAAATGTCTGCAAGAAACCAACCAAACTCAGAGAGCACCAAGGACCCCACAGCTCAACCCTGAGCCACAAATATTCTCTCCTGTCAACTTTCCAGTCTAGTCTACATACTTGGGTTCACTTTCTGGTCTTCCATCCTAGGACACCCCAATCCTGGACAATACTGCCCCCCGTTGGCGCACATTTAAATACCATGCTAACTATGCTTGTGTCTTAGTCCTTGTGATGATTAGCCCCTAATTAATTTCAGCAAATTCTCAGCGTTCTTAAATCCGGGCAAATCAGAATTTTGTCTTCCAGGCTTACACATCAGTTTTGCTCCAAGTGAGATCAGGTTGATGGTTTCACGGCTTGCTAACTTTTGCCATAACTGTAAAGTTTTGGAAACTTCTTCCCTCTCTCACTGCTAGGCGTCTCGTTTTGAGGCCCGCTGCTTACTTTAGAAAACTGGAACTACGCCCCAAATGGGGGTTATTATTGTGGCTATTTTTACTGTAACATTAATTCTGATTTTGTTTTACAGGATTCAAAAGCCACAGGAGCTTCTCTCGAGGAAAATCGGAAGTCCAGTTTTTTTTTTAAAAAAAATTCTCCTTCCTGACTCGGTCCACTTCCCTACTGGGCCACGCCTCTGATTGTCTCTTTCACTTTAGAAGTATTTTAAATGCTGTGTGTGTGTTTTGGTGTCCTTTCTCCCTTCTGCCTTTTCTGTCTCGTTGAACCACGTTTGTTGTTCTTAGTTTGAATCTAATCTGTACAGACAATAGTAACTTATTTTACTACTTTAACCCGTAGGCCATCACTGTTGTTTTAATAATGTGTGGCTGAAGGAGAAAATATTTTTCATCCCATGTGAAGAAGCTGGTTTTAATGGAAATCGGGGGTTTCCCCCTCCCCTAAAATTGAGGGTTCTGAAATATCATCAATAAAAGTTTGAAATCGTGCGTGGAATCCAAGTCTCTTTCAAGAATCAAATCAACTGTAGAGGAAGCAGAAACCTGAAAGCTGTAAGAAATAACACAATTACAGAATAATCTACTCAGAAGGGACCTTGGAGGTCTTCTAGTCCAACCCCCTGCTCAAGCAGGAGACCCTACACCATTTCAGACAAATGGCCGTCCAATCTCTTCTTAAAAACCTCCAGTGTTGGAGCATTCACAATTTCTGAAGGGAAGTTGTCTCATAGATTAATTGTTCTCACTCTCAGGAAATTTCTCCTTAGTTCTAGGTTGCTTCTCTCCTTGATTAGTCTCCATCTGTTGCTTCTTGTCTTGTCTTCTGTTGCTTTGGAGAATAGCTTGACTCCCTCTTCTTTATGGCAGCCCTTCAAATATTGGAAGACTGCTGTCATGTCACCCCTAGTCCTTTCTTTCATTAAACTGGCCCTACCCTATGGATTCGGGCATCCATTGAGCTCCCTGTGAATACAGGTAATCCTTGATGTACAATAGTTCATTTAGCGACCCTTCAAAGTTACAACAGTATTGAAAAAAGTGACTGATGTTCATTTTTCACACTTATGACCATTGCAGCATTCCCGCGGTCACGTCGTTTACATTTGGATGCATGGCAGCTGACTCGTATTTATGACGGTTACGATGTCCCGGAGGTGGGTGGGGGTCACGTGATCCCCTTTTGCCACCTTCTGACAAGCCAAGTCAGCAGGGAGACCAGATTCACTGAACGACCGTGTTGCCAATTGAACCAGTGCAGTGATTGCCTTAACCCGCGTGGGCAAGAGAAGTCGTAAAACAGGACCAACTCGCTTAACAGATTTCCCCATCGAACAACATCAATTTTGGCTTCAAAAATCGTTCTTGCAAATGATAAAACATTGTCCATGCGCGGAATGCATCAATCCATGCCAAAGAAGTCTTTGAATTTTTTTTTTTTAAATTAAATGTATGCGTCAATAGGCTCCCTTGTGGTCATAAGATGAGGACTCCCTGCAATTTGTTCCCCTCTGAGAAGAACTGAGCCGACTGACAGCCGGCTTGTATATCTCTGTAAACAAGAGTTGTAAAATGCGGACACCTTTCTTGGCGAGGATCTGGGAAGCGTGTCCACATTCCCCCTCTGCCAATGTTTCTCGACCTTGGCGGGCATGGCCAGCCAGGGAATTCTGGAAGTCCACGGTTCTTAAACTTGCCAAGGTGAACAAAGGTTGCCCTACGCATTCAAAATGGCCACCTTCCCTGTTTCTGAGGGACCCTTCCACCGCTCTGTATTGTGGACTCTGAATAAGAATCCACAATATGCACAATTATGCACAAGACTCATGTATAAGAGCACCAGCGTGCCTACCGTTCCTGTCCTAACGTTCCCTTTGGTTGTATTCATTTTGTGTGGTGATTTCATGCTTATACTTATATATATTTCTGTGTTTGACAAAATAAATAAATAAAATTTAAAAATAAATAAATTAAATAAATAAAAAGGAGGCTTCAAGACAAAGGTATAGTTTATACCCTGCGGTAAGATTGGCGGCCAATAAATTTTACAAAACTATAAAGCTGCAGCACCGGAGCGAATTGATCCCGATTGGGGCCACGTGAGGCCAGGAAGAGAGTTGGGCAGTAGGACTTCAACAGCAGCCTTTGGGGTTTGGGAAGGAAGAGTTTTGAAGGATTTTAATATACCGTGTGTGTCTGTATAGGTATTTACATCTCCTAAAATAAGGGAAATCCTTTAGGGCAAAAATATTGAAGATGGCTACAATTTACGGACTATATCAGCGGGATTACTTTTTTCCTTTTTTAAATGGGCTAAGATGGAGAATTCCAAGAATTTCATTGGTGGTTGCCTTGCAGACGTTTCATGACCCAACTAGGGAACATCATCAGTGTTAGAAGGGACTGGGGTTCATGCAGGGGTGAAATGCTACGGTTAGGGCCGGTTTGCCCGAACTGGTGGTAAAAAATTATATTGGTTCACTGAACCGGTAGTAAAAAAAATGTAAAAAAAAAGTTCTGACGATCAGCTGAGCAACGCGCAATCGTCGGAACTTTGTTTTTTACTTTTTAAGTATTTTTAACTGCCAATTCGGGTGAATAGGTAGTTAAAAAATGCTTTAAAAAAGTTTTTAAAAAAAGGCTCAGATGATCACACGGCACAACTGTGATCATCCGAACCTTTTTTTTTTTTTACTTTTTTAAAGCATTTTTTTACTATCTATTCACCCAAACCGGTAGTAAAAAAATGCTTTAAAAAGGTTTTAAAAAGGTTCTGAAGATCACAGCTTTGCCATGTGATCGTCAGAACCTTTTTTTTTTTTTACTTTTTAAAGCTTTTTTTTTTTACTATCGGTTCGGACGATTAGGTAGTTAAAAAAATGCTTTAAAACAGTTTTTAAAAAGGTTCCCACGATTGCGCTCTGCAGCTGATCCCCCCCCCACTGTTCTACTTACCTTCCCAAGCTGCCTTTTGGTGTGTACTGTGCATGGGCATGCAGCGTGCATTTGTTGCAAATTGCGCATGCGCATGGTTAACGTGTGCTTGGTGTGCAGTAGGCATGCGCTGCCAATGAACCGGTAGCAAACCAGTTCAGATTTCACCACTGGGTTCATGGGGAGGAGGAGGAGGAGGAGGAGGAGGAGGAGGAGGAGGAGGAGGATAAGAAGAAGAAGAAGAAGAAGAAGAAGAAGAAGAAGAAGAAGAAGAAGAAGAAGAAGAAGAAGAAGAAGAAGAAGAAGAAGAAATGAGAAGAAGAATATGAAGGAGGAGGAGGAGGAGGAGGGGAGGATAAGAAGAAGAAGAAGAAGAAATGAGAAGAACAATATGAAGGAGGAAGAGGAGGAGGAGGAGGGGGGAGGATAAGAATGAGAAGAAGAAGAAGAAATGAGAAGAAGAATATGAAGGAGGAGGAGGAGGAGGAGGAGGCGGAGGGGGAGGAGGAGGAGGAGGAGAATCAACTTCCTTCCTCTGTACCCATCATTAAAATTCTAACTACTACAATTTTCATGTATGTTTATTTATTTATTTATTTATTTATTTTGTCAATATATATAAGCATCACACAAAAAGATTATATAGTATATAAACATATATGAGGGAATATGAGGAGGTATAAGCATATATATATATATATATATATATATATATATAGGTCTTTGGTTGTTCGGGTTTTCTCCCGTGTAAAATTGGAAGTGTCTTGGCGACGTTTCGACGAAGTCTCATTCGTCATCTTCAGGCTTCAGCTTCGTGCTTCTGGGAGCAATGTGTGATGCAGCTGTTTCTTCCTTTTAACTGCTAGTGGGGTTTGAACTGATTGGGTGGGAGCTTGGCTGTGCTCTGATTGGATGGGGTTTTCTGTGCTCTGATTGGCTGGGGGTGTGTCCTGTGTTGGTGGGGGCTTGGTTGTGCTCAGTCTAATCTGTGCTGCAGGGGGATTTGAGCTGGTGAGCTGCACTGCTGCTGTTTGGCTTCGTGTTCGTGGTCGTGCTACATCTTCGTAGTGGGTGTCAGTCTGCTGCATGTATGGATTGGAGGGTTTGAAGTGGCTAATGTTGCAGCTGCGGTCTGGCTTCTGGTCCTTGGTTGTGCTTCCTGATCAGTGTGGGTTTGGGTCTGCTTTCTGGGTGGATGTGTGGTGGTGACATCCTGTGTGGACCTCGTGAGTGTGGGTCTGGTGTCATTCCTCGTGTTAGGGACACGTTTGTCAATAAGGGCAGGTTTCCAAATGGCTGGTAGGCGGGAGGTATCATCTCGTTTGTTCATGCTGTGTGGGCGTTTTCTATCTCGATGGCTTCTCTGATTATTCTGTTGTTAAAGTGTTCAGTTTTGGCGATAGTTCTGGTCTTTTAAAGTCAATATCGTGTCCTGTGACTTTAAAGTGTTGGACCAGGGAAGAAGTTGGTTCCTCTTTTTGAATGAGTTCTTGTGTTCTTCAATCGTGCACTTATTCTTCTGTTGGTTTGTCCAATGTATGTGGTGGGGCAGGCGGTGCATGGGATTTCATATACTCCTTGATTTTCTAACTCAATTTTGTCTTTGGGGTTTCTTAGGATGGTGGATATTTTTGGTTTGTGCAGAATGCTGTCTTGATGTTATGTTTGTGGAGGATCTTGCTGATTCTGTCTGTGGTGCCTTTTATATATGGGAGGAGGCTGTGCCATTTTCTTGCTCTCTGTCTTGGGTTTTAGTGGGGGTTCTTTTGGATTAGTTTGGTAATCTTATTTCTCTGGAATCCATTGGATGTTAGTACGTTTGTGAGAGTGTGTAGTTCGGTTTTAGGTGTTGTTCGTCAGCTAAGCATTTTGTTCTAGAGATGAGTGTCTTGGCCGGAGTTGATCTGTGCTGGGTGGTGGTGTGAGTGCATGCAGATAGCGGTTTGTGTGTGTTTTCTTCTGGTAGATGGTGTGTCCTAGGAGCCATTGGGTTTCTTGTAGACTAAGACATCTAGGAAGGAAGTTGGTTGTTAACTTCTGTTTCCATGGTGAACTGTATTTTGGGGTGTAGGCTATTGAGGTGTGTGAGGAAGTTTTCAAGTTTTCTTTCCGTGTGGCCAGATTATGAAGGTGTCGCCACATATCTGAGCCAGAGTTTGGGTTTGTGATCAGATTTTCTAGTGCTTGGGTTTCAAAGTGTTCCATGTAGAGATTGGCAATGACAGGTGAGAGGGGTGATCCCATGGGTGCGCCTTCTATTTGTTTGTATTTTTGTCCGTTATAGATGAAGTATGTGTTGGATAGGCAGTGGTTGGTCAGATCTAGTATGTGCTTGGGGGGGTTATATTTGTTTTGGATAGCTGTCAAGGCTTCTTTGATTGGCACTTGGGTGAAGAGGGATATGACATCAAAGCTCACGAGTAGGTCGCTGGGCTGTAAGTTTTGTTTCTTTATGCCAATCTCTACATGGAACACTTTGAAACCCAAGCACTAGAAAAATCTGATCACAAACCCAAACTCTGGCTCAGATACGTAGACGACACCTTCATAATCTGGCCACACGGGAAAGAAAAACTTGAAAACTTCCTCACACACCTCAATAGCCTACACCCCAAAATACAGTTCACCATGGAAACAGAAGTTAACAACCAACTTCCCTTCCTAGATGTCTTAGTCTACAAGAAACCCAATGGCTCCCTAGGACACACCATCTACCAGAAGAAAACACACACAAACCGCTATCTGCATGCACTCTCACACCACCACCCAGCACAGATCAACTCCGTAGCCAAGACACTCATCTCTAGAACAAAATGCTTAGCTGACGAACAACACCTAAAAACCGAACTACACACTCTCACAAACGTACTAACATCCAATGGATTCCAGAGAAATAAGATTACCAAACTAATCCAAAAAGAACCCCCCACTAAAACCCAAGACAGAGAGCAAGAAAATGGCACAGCCCTCCTCCCATATATAAAGGCACCACAGACAGAATCAGCAAGATCCTCCACAAACATAACATCAAGACAGCATTCTGCACAAACCAAAAAATATCCACCATCCTAAGAAACCCCAAAGACAAAATTGAGTTAGAAAATCAAGGAGTATATGAAATCCCATGCACCGCCTGCCCCACCACATACATTGGACAAACCAACAGAAGAATAAGTGCACGCATTGAAGAACACAAGAACTCATTCAAAAGAGGAACCAACTTCTTCCTGGTCCAACACTTTAAAGTCACAGGACACGATATTGACTTTAAAAGACCAGAACTATCGCCAAAACTGAATGCAATATTCCAAGTGTGGCCTTACCAAGGCATTATAAAGTGGTATTAACACTTCACGTGATCTTGATTCTATCCCTCTGTTTATGCAGCCCAGAACTGTGTTGGCTTTTTTTGGCAGCTGCAGCACACTGCTGGCTCATATCTAAATGGTTATCCACTAGGACTCCAAGATCCCTCTCACAGGTACTACTATTGAGCAAGGTACCACATATACGGTACCTGTGCATTTGGTTTTTCTTGCCTTTCTTCAACACACCTGAAGGCAGGACAAGAAATGATGGATGGAAACTAATCCAGGAGAGAAGCAATCTGGAATTAAGGAGAAACTTCTTAACAGTGAGGACAATTGACCAGTGGAACAGCTTGCCATCAGAAGTTGTGAGCGCTCCATCACTGGAGGTTTTTATGAAGAAACTGAATAGTCACTTGTCTGAAATGATCTAGGGTCTCCTGCCTGGGCAGGGGGTTGGACTAGAAGGCCTCCAAGGTCCCTTCCAACTCTGTTGTTATATTATATTATATTATAAGAGCACCATCGTGCCTACCGTTCCTGTCCTAACGTTCCCTTTGGTTGTATTCATTTTGTGTGGTTGTTTCATGCTTGTACTTATATATATTATTGTGTTTGACAAAATAAATAAATAAAATTAAAAAATAAATAAATTAAATAAATAAAAAGGAGGCTTCAAGAGAAAGGTATAGTTTACCCTGGGGTAAGATTGGCGGCCAATAAATTTTACAAATCTATAAAGCTGCAGTGCCGGAGCGAATTGATCCCGATTGGGGCCACGTGAGGCCAGGAAGAGAGCTGGGCAGTAGGACTTCAACAGCAGCCTTTGGGGTTTGGGAAGGAAGAGTTTTGAAGGATTTTAATATACCGTGCGTGTCTGTATAGGTATTTACATCTCCTAAAATATGGGAAATCCTTTAGGGCAAAAATATTGAGGATGGCTACAATTTACGGACTATATCAGCGGGATTACTTTTTTCCTTTTTTAAATGGGCTAAGATGGAGAATTCCAAGAATTTCATTGGTGGTTGCCTTGCAGATGTTTCATGACCCAACTAGGGATCATCATCAGTGTTAGAAGGGACTGGGGTTCATGCAGGAGTAAAAAATAAATATAAAAAAAAAATAATAGTAAAAAATGCTATTGGTTCACTGAACTGGTAGTAAAAAAAATGTTAAAAAAAAGTTCTGACGATCAGCTGAGCAACGCGCAATCGTCGGAACTTTGTTTTTTACTTTTTAAGTATTTTTAAAGTATTCACCCTATTTGGGTGAATAGGTAGTAAAAAAATGCTTTAAAAAAGTTTTTTAAAAAAGGCTCGGACGATCACACGGCACAACTGTGATCATCCGAACCTTTTTTTTACTTTTTTAAAGCATTTTTTTTTACTATCTATTCGCCCAAACCGGTAGTAAAAAAAATGCTTTAAAAAGGTTAAAAAAAGGGTTCTGAAGATCACAGCTTTGCCATGTGATCGTCAGAACCTTTTTTTTTTTTTACTTTTTAAAACTTTTTTTTTTTACTACCGGTTCGGACGATTAGGTAGTAAAAAAAATGCTTTAAAACAGTTTTTAAAAAGGTTCCCACGATTGCATTCCGCAGCTGATTCCCCACCCCCACCCCCGCTGTTCTACTTACCTTCCCAAGCTTCTCCCAAGGAGAAGGAGGAGGGGGAGGGGGAGGGGGAGGGGGAGGAGAAGAAGAAGAAATGAGAAGAAGGAGGAGAAGGGGAGGACGGGGAGAGGAGGAGGAGGAGAAGAAGAAGAAGAAATGAGAAGAAGAATATGGAGGAGGAAGAGGAGGAGGAGGAGAAGAAGAAGGAGAAGGAGGAAGAGGAGGAGGAGGAGGAGAAGGAGGAGGAGGAGGAGAAGAAGAAATGAGAAGAAGGAGGAGGAGGAGGGGAGGAGGAGGGAGGAGGAGAAGAAGAAGAAGAAGAAGAAATGAGAAGAAGAAGAATATGAAGGAGGAGGAGAAGGAGGAGGGGGAGGGGAGGAGAAGAAGAAGAAATGAGAAGAAGGAGGAGGAGGAGGGGAGGATGGGAGGAGGAGGAAGAAGAAGAAGAAGAAATGAAGAAGAATATGAAGGAGGAAGAGGAAGAGGAAGAGGAGGAGGAGGAGGGGGAGGGGGAGGGGGAGGAGAAGAAGAAGAAGAAATGAGAAGAAAGAGGAGGAGGAGGAGGGGGAGGGGAGGAGGGGGGGATAAGAATGAGAAGAAGAAGAAGAAATGAGAAGAAGAATATGAAGGAGGAGGAGGAAGAGGAGGAGGAGGAGAAGAAGGAGAATCAACTTCCTTCCTCTGTACCCATCATTAAAATTCTAACTACTACAATTTTCATATATGTTCAGTTCTTTCCAGAACTTGTGAGTACACACACTGATGTGCAAGGCTTGGTGAAGATTTCTGTAGTTGCACCCATCTTTGAATTATTATTTTTTTACCACCTTGTTTCTGAAGAGAAATGGAAATCGAGTCAAGCTTTAGATTTTGCTGAGCCACTTCAGGATCTTTTCTAGACTGCGAGAGGTACAAGTTGGTATAATAATCCGATAAGCAAAGCAAAGCTTGTGGTGACCGAAGCTTCTATAAAATGATGGCGAAAATCAGTCCGTTTCAAAGGTGGTTTTCCCTCACCGACGATTTGTCTCCTCCTCTGAAAAACCCTTAGCAACAAATGCAATTAATTTGCAAACAGGCCTGGATGCAGAGTAACATCTCCCTCTCAGAGAAATACTAGATAAACTTCAAAATTCAATTACAAGGTGTCGCCCCGTGATTTAGCGTTATGTAACACGCATCCCTTAAAATACGGTACTACTAGCCATTTTTCCCCCCCGGGATGACAGATTTAATGTTTCATGAAATTAGTACAAAGCTCCCTTCTTTTTTTTCCTGCCCAAAATCCATGTCTTAACTGTATCCATTTGCAGCATATCTAAAATTAATCTCAGGTGAAGCCATAATGAGAATTGCTTGATTAGGTTTTCCTTCTGCACCAATTCAAGGAGTCCCCCCATATTCCAATTATTTAACAAGCCGTCCAAATCAAAGCTCTTATTCACTTGGGTATGCTCGGGATTATTTACGACTTCTGGAGACAAGTAGTTCCATTGGCTAATTGTTCTCACTGTCAGGAAATTTCTCCTTAGTTCTAAGTTGCTTCTCTCCTTGGTTAGTTTCCACCCATTGCTTCTTGTCCTGCCCTCAGGGGCTTTGGAGAATAGCTTGACTCCCTCTTCTTTGGGGCAGCCCCTGAGATATCGGAAGACTGCTATCATGTCTCCCCTAGTCCTTCTTTTCATCAAATAGAATCATCATCATTCTGCAACCCAACAAGACAGACACAGACTTCAGAGAATAATTAGAACTGCAGAAAAAACAACGGCTACCAACCTGGCTTCCATTGAGGACCTGTATACTGCATGAGTCAAAAAGAGGGCTGTGAAAATATTTACAGACCCCTCGCATCCTGGACATAAACTGTTTCAACCCCTACCATAAAAACGATGCTACAGAGCACTGCACACCAGAACAGTTTCTTCCCGAAGGCCATCACTCTGCTAAACAAATAATTCCCTCAACACTGTCAAACTATTTACTAAATCTGCACTACTATTAATCTTCTCATCCTTCCCATCACCCATCTCCTCCCACTTATGGCTGTAACCTTACTGCTTGTATCCTTACGATTTATATTGATTGTTTCCTAATATGATTTGATTGCTTATTTGTACTCTATGACAATCATTAAGTGTTGCACCTTATGATTCTTGATGAACGTATCTTTTCTTTTATATACACTGAGAGCATATGCACCAAGACAAATTCCTTGTGTGTCCAATCACACTTGGCCAATAAAATTTTATTCTATTCTATTCTATGCTATGCTATGCTATGCTATGCTATGCTATGCTATGCTAGGCTATGCTATGCTATGCTATGCTATGCTATTCAAACCGGACATACTCAATTCCAGCAACCATTCTTCCTATGTTTTAGCCTCCAGTCCTCTAATCATCTTTGTTGCTCTTCTCTGCACTCTTTCTAGAGTCTCAACATCTTTTTTACATCGTGGCAACCAAAACTGAATGCAATATTCCAAGTGTGGCCTTACCAAGGCATTATAAAGTGGTATTAACACTTCACGTGATCTTGATTCTATCCCTCTGTTTATGCAGCCCAGAACTGTGTTGGCTTTTTTAACAGCTGCTGCACACTGCTGGCTCATATCTAAATGGTTGTCCACTAGGACTTCAAGATCCCTCTCACAGGTACTACTATTGAGCAAGGTACCACATATACGGTACCTGTGCATTTGGTTTTTCTTGCCTTTCTTCAACACACCTGAAGGCAAGACAAGAAATGATGGATGGAAACTAATCAAGGAGAGAAGCAATCTGGAATTAAGGAGAAACTTCTTAACAGTAAGGAAAATTGACCAGTGGAACTGCTTGCCACCAGAAGTTGTGGGCGCTCCATCACTGGAGGTTTTTATGAAGAAACTGGACAGTCACTTGTCTGAAATGATCTAGGGTCTCCTGCTTGAGCAGTGGATTGGACTAGAAGACCTCCAAGGTCCCTTCCAGCTTTATTCTGATTGATAATAATCATCAGCTGCTATTTCAGAGCCCAGAAAATGTAGGAATTGCTCGTTTTTTCCTGGTATGGTTCCCCCCCCCACTCTGAAAGTTATAATATATAACACCAGAGTTGGAAGGGACCCTGGAGGCCTTCTAGTCCAACCCCCTGCCCAGGCAGGAAACCCTATACCATCTCAGTCAGATGGTTATCCAACATTTTCTTTAAAATTTCCAGTGTTGGAGCATTCACAACTTCTGCAGGCAAGTTGTTCCACTGAATAATTGTTCTAACTGTCGGGAAATTTCTCCTTAGTTCTAAGTTGCTTCTTTCCTTGATTAGTTTCCACTCATTGCTTCTTGTTCTACCCTCAGGTGCTTTGGAGAATAGTTTGACTCCACAAAGAAGCCCCTGAGATATTGGAACACTGCTATCATGCCTCCCCTACGCCTTCTTTTTATTAAACTAGACATACCCAGTTCCTGCAACTGTTCTCCCTAGATGCCTGTTTATCCATCAAGAATTTCTCTCTTGACTGACTTTCAGCAGGCACAAAGATCACCCCAGCAGGCTCAGTCAAGTCAATCAACACAACTAAAATAACAATAAAAGTGGAATAGATTCTTTTGCAGCTAAAATTTGTCGCCTTTGATGTTTGCTCTTTTTTGCAGTCTCTTACGAGCTTGTTTTATTGCTCAGATGACAATTCTCGTTTGTGAGCAAGGAGATTTTTTTTTTAATCAAAGTATCTTTTTTTATAGGGCCATTGTACACTTAATAGATTACGGTAGAGTATAAATGTAACTTTTACGCGTGCTGCAAAGCCAAAAAATTGATGGTAGTCCTCAACTTACAACCACAATTAAGCCACAAACTTCTGCTGCTAAGCGAGACAGTGGTTAAGTGAGATTTGCCCCCATTTTACGACCTTTCTTGCTGCAGTCGTTAAGTGAATCACTGCAGTTGTTAAGCTAGTAACCCGGTCATTAAGTGAATCTGGCTTCCCCGTTGACTTTGCTTGTCTGAAGGACGCAAAAGGGGATCACCTGACCCCGGGACACTTCGACCGTCATAAGTATGAGTCAGTTGTCAAACATCTGAAATTTGATCACGTGGCCAAGGGGATGCGTGTGAGAAAATGGTCATAAGTCATTTTTTTTCACTACCATTTCAAACGATCACTAAATGAATAGTTGTATGATAGAATAGAATAGAATAGAATAGAATTTTTTATTGGCCAAGTGTGATTGGACACACAAGGAATTTGTCTTGGTGCATATGCTCTCAGTGTACATAAAAGAAAAGATACCTTCATCAAGGTACAACATTTACAACACAATTGATGGTCAATATATCAATATAAATCATAAGGATTGCCAGCAACAAGTTATAGTCATACAGTCATAAGTGGAAAGCGATTGGTGATGGGAACTATGAAACGATTAATAGTAGTGCAGATTCAGTAAATAGTCTGACAGTGTTGAGGGAATTATTTGTTTAGCAGAGTGATGATTGTATGGAAACAATCTTTCCCTTCCCCACCTTTCAGTCAGAACTGAAGAAGCTTCTCGGATGTGAAGCAAAACGTCTTCAAAGAAAAAACAGAAGGTCCAGTTGCCTCTTGGAAAAGCCATCGTGACCTGGACGACGGAGAATCTCCATAGACGTTGTCTATGCAGATCTGTATATTGGGGAAACAAAACAACCACTTCATAAACGCATGGTGCAACATAGGCGAACAAAGCCATCAGGACTAGATTCAGCGGTCCATCTGCATTTGAAAGACAAAGGCCACTCTTTTGAAGACAACAACGTCCACGTTTTGGACAGAGGGGACTGCTGGTTTGAAAGAGGGGTCAAAGAGGCCATCTAGATCAGAACTGAACAGCCTTCTCTCACCGGAGGGGGGA